>NW_027096544.1:0-120000 GCF_019320115.1 Miscanthus floridulus | reverse complement strand
CCTGGGGACTTTGGGGTGGAGTCTGCCAGCATTGTCTCCATGCCAGGAATAGCCCTCGGTTGCCTGCTAGTCTAGCCTAAAGGGTTCAGATCCTCCACGCGTCCCGTCCTGCATTAGTTTAACTCATAGGTCACTGCAACTAAAAAGATCAGTCAGCAATCGATCCCAAGGCAAAGATAATTACACATCGGCTTCTTGGTAGACGGTTTTGAACTAGCGCTGCCTCCCTAAGCACCCAGGTCTTGTGGCCCCCACCGTCGGTGCCTTCTCCACCTACTACTCGGGGACACCATCCCCTCCCTCTGATTGCACCTCTGTGCGTGGGTTGCGCGATGGCGCCTTGGTGCTCAGAGGGGGAGATACTAGAGCCTCCTTGTTGTCCGACCACTCGGACATCGCCGAACTCTATGTCTAAGCAGTCTGACCACCACCAAGTGAGATGCTGCCCAGCTTGCGAGGAGCTACATCCACCATTCTTCTCTTCTTTTAGGCCGACTCATCTGTCACTGCCCTTTTCCCCTGAACCTTCTCCGACACTGAGGGGGGCTCTCCTTTTGACCAGCACCTATGCCTCTAGATTCAGACGAGGTGCTGACGGCACCTTCCTCTAGTTGGGTGGTCGGCCTAGATTCCACTGCCTTCAACCAATCGCTCCTCAGCACGCCCAAGAAGTACGTCGCTCGTTCCTACAAATGGATCTTTCCACAAGTAAATCAGTTCACTACTCGACACCGACACAGGATAACAAGCATCAGGAACAATAGTCAAGATTTTTACCTAAGGAGGTGGGTTCATGCAGTTGAAGGCTCTTGGCTGCCCTGGCATGCTAAATGGCGCATTTGGAGTGAATAGTTCAGCGGCCGACGTAGCACAGCCTCCTTCGTCAGTCTCTCCGTCCTCTCTCGGGTGCCGTTAGTGTCTCCCTTGAAGTCAAAGCCTGGATGAGCCCTCTCCTTGTAGGGCTAGACGTGGTGCACTATGAAGCTCACCGCAACCACCACTCCATTCATCTTCATACCCCTTATTAGCCCGAGGAGCTCCTTCACTTGCTCCATATCGGCACTGGTCGGCTTCTCCGACCAGCTCCTCTGGTTCTCTGAAATTTGGTCAATTTCGCATCGGATGGCAGGATGGCTCTGCTTCATGTAAAACCACCTGGCATTGCACACCTTTAGTGAGGTATTCAGCGGCACCGTAATTTACTCGCCCGCCATCACATCATGGAGCTACAGATACACACCATCGACCACTTTAGAGCCACCCCCACCCTTCTTTAGCCAGAATAGGTGTCGGAAAAGATTGAAGTGGGGAAGAATGCCAAGGTATGCCTCTCAGAAATGGATAAACACAGTAATGTGCAAGATCATGTTCGGATGCAAATTGCACAGGCTCACTCCCCAATACTCCAACAGATCCTGCAAGAAAGGATGCACCGGAAGTCCTCATCCACACCAGAAATAATCTTCAAATACTACGACATTGTCGGTGTGTGGCATCGGATAGGGCTCACCGTCGGCCGAACGCCATCTGGTGGTAATACGGTCAGGAAGAACGCACACCTCCACCATCTCATTGAGCTCCGTCTCCCCCATGAGTGATGGAACCCATTCCTTGTCACAGCTCGTCCCGGCGGCCGCGTTCTTTGGGTTACCACCTCCCTTCTTTGGTGCCATCCCTTAGATCTAGATTGGAATTGTTTCCTTGGCGCAAGCTTTCTAGTCCTAGCGGTGGAGCTCATGTGAGTGCAAATTGGGAAGCGCGAGGGCTGAGGAGGAAGACGCAGTGGCGAAGTGGCAAAGGTGGGAGCATAGAGTGCAGTGATGCAGTTATAAAGATACGCTCTCCACTTTTCGCATTCAAGGGTTTTTGGGAAACTGCACCATGATTTGCGCCTTTCTGAATTCCTCAAACCGGCATGCTGGGCCGTTATCTGGGCTTCCGCGCAACTATGGCCCATATTGCCCTTTTTCGCCACAACTTGGTACTGCACACCGAATATTCACGAACATCTCCGCAATACCATTAAGGCTCAGTAATTTCTACTGTACAGCCGTTACTCTAGTTTTTTCTCCATATTTTGAGAATTCAGCACTTCTTGATTTATTTGAGATTTCCACTTATGGCTTGGGGACTACGTCATCATCATGATTCGGTCTCTCACCATACTGGGGACTTTTTTGGTTACTGATGTTTCTGACCCTGGCACCACGTGACCATGTCACCTACTATCAGGCTTGGGGACTAAGTGGGCACACTTCACCTTATGGTGAACGTGCGTTTTTCATTTTAGGGCTTCGTGCATGGACTGGTTGCCTGCTCAGCTGGTCTTCTGCCTTTCTTCTACTTTCTGGACCCTGGCGCCACGTGACTACATCACCTACTGTCAGGCTTAGGGATTAAGTGGGCACACTTCACCTTGCAGTGAGTGTGTTTTCTTTAATCTGGAAGACTCCGTGCCTCATGAAGTTGAAGAAGATTATCTCTCTTCTCGTGGCCAGACTCTAAGTGGGCACACTTGGATCACAACGAGAAATTTTTTTATTTTGAACTTGAGCTCCTCACATCCTTCCGGCAAGCCTTACCTAGGATACTCTGCTTGGCGACGGTTCACAACTACTCGGTGACTCATTAAAGTGGTCGGACTATGAGTGTAACACCCTAAAATTTGCAACTTTGAAAATAGGATTTAAAATGATTTATTTGTGAATTTTTGCGCTCATGAAATATAGGAAAATAAAAATTTTCATTAATTTAAAATTTATCATAAGGTAGAAACGTGTTTGCTGCATTCATGCCGGTCACACCTAGTGTTTCTATGTGCAAAATGTGTGTTTTTTATACGTTTAGTAGACGGATATCTATCTCTAGGAATTTTTCAGCTTCTTTCTGGAATTTAATTCCTACCTCCTTCACCTTAATCTTTACGTTCCAAGTTCCCAACAATATTTTTATGAGCTTCAAATACTTTATTTGGGTTCATCATATTCCAAAGTGTCTCTAGGAATTTTTCCCGAATTTTTGGAGTTTTCGGAGTATTTTTCACCGCTTAAATATCAATTCTGGACTTTTATAGAATTATTTTATCCACGAAATTAATTAATTCTGAAAATAATAAATCTCTCATTTTTCCCAACGTTCAAAGCCCATGTGCAATAATCCTAATAAATCCTAAAGACACACGTCTTTATTTACTAATGGGCTTTAATGATTATTTAGGCCCATTAGTAAATGTGGAGGGTGTAACATCAATTAGTATCATATTGTTAGTTGATGTAGATGTGGGGAGTTTTTCTCCCAATAAATATCTACCAACCCCTTGGACAAAGCACACCAAAACTACCGTAATGGGAGGCCCTAGTTTGGAAAATCCCTCGTGTAGTAAATTAGATTTTTTTCTTCTCCTTCTCTCGCCGTCGCCGTCGCCGTCGCCGCCGTGCTGCCCGACGCCGTAGACCCACCGTCGACCGTAAGAAGGCCTAGGTGTGTTCGCCATCTTCTCCTCTTATTCCTTGTGCTCTGCTGCTTCAGGTGATAGCAAGCATCTACACTCACGTTCAAAACCAGCCCTGCAGTGCGGTCTCCTGCAGTCCTGCTAGATTCGATTTGAGCGGTTGAGCCCCATGTTTGACCATATCACGCGCACTTCCCATTTGAAGAAACCTGAATGAATATCTGCTGGTGCCACTTGGAGTAATGGAGCATCAGACTGCTGCATCTCTGCCATCTCATGCGTTTGGAAGGTTAGGAAATTTGCAGTTTAAAACTATGCCAATTTAGCTGACTCCAAAATTTAGATGCGAGTTTAGTTTAGTCTAGTTTCCCTTGCAAACCAAAAGGAAGACAAAGCCTAGGTTTAAGATAGAACTTCACTCCAGAAATGTAACACCTGACGACTGATCAGTGATCATCAGTCCAATTTGCGCGGTAATTAGCTCCGTGGCAATCCAACCCCACGGGAGCATCATTTTTCCGGACCCACCTGACAGCAACAGGCCCACATCTACTCGTACAAATACTGCTACGAGCCAATCTCTGGGGCAGCATCAGTACCTTATCCTTCCCCGATACGGGGTACCATGCCAAAATTGCCACGAAAATGACTTGGCTGACGTACACAAAAGTTTCAAGAAAACATACTGGTATAAGAACACATATTGCTTTCAGTGAGAACTAGTCTTGGCTCGTAAATACGTTTTCTTCTTTTGAAAATGTAGTTTCTTTGGTTTGATCCAAAATACGCTTTCATCTATTTACAATTTTGCCACTAATCTTGTTTTAGCCATAAAATCTTCGTTTTAACTCCGATTTAACCCGTTCAAGTTGCGTTAGATTCATAGCAACGAGATCTACGCGTTAGTAACAGTGGTTACCATATTACTATTTCTGGAATTTCATGGTTTAAATCATATCTTGATTAATAATTATGCAACTAGATTTTATAGATAAAATATGATTTGTTTTACTTCAGTTTTATAATTCAAATCTAAATTTGACTTAATTCAATTTATATAAGCTTTTATATAGTTAAAATAAATGAAGCCTATAGTTTTCTTTTCCGCGTATAAAGCAGATCTATCGGTAGATGTATCCTTCTAACCGTAGCTCCGATTAACGTGCCTCTCACGACTGTGTGTTCGTAGCGATGCATAGAATCATATTTCAAACTCTTTCACCTATTTTTCTATGATTGGTGTATTGTTCTAATTTAGATCTATTGTTTGCTTCGTGTATGATTGTATGGATGCTTGTGTGGTGCTTTACGATTACGTCCAGTCGGTGAGATATACGTGGTGATCAAGAAGAAGAAGAAGAGCGTTGAAGATTAAAGCTTACCAAAGGATCAGTGTTTTAAGGCAAGTATAGCATAGGATCTTCCTTGTTGTCCTATATACCTTTAATTATTTAAATCATACTGCATGTGTCTACCTTGTCAACCATAGTAATTTTCCTAGTACTTTGTTACCCTGTACCTTGATACCTTTGGGTTACTACATTGGGTAGTATGATGCTAGTGCTCAATTAAAGACCATGATCTTGTAACTTGACTAATGGTATATGCAATAAACATTAAAAGATGCTTTTTAGCAACATGGAACAAGGGGGCTAGAGCATTGGGCTATTTTATGGTGCTCTAGATTCCTCTCCCTAAGGACTCATCTGTAAGTGATTATCCGGGACTTATAGTACAACTGTGAGGGCTACATGGATCTGGCTTTAGCTCAGTATGAGGACCTTTTCTAGCTTGTTAGAGGTTACCTTTATTGGCATAAGAATGGCTTGCCAAATTAGGTATAGTGCGGCCTCTGTCCCCTTGTGTATAGGTTGTGCGTCATTGTGCCATCGGGAAGGGGGCTCTACATCTGTTTGCCGAGTGAATCTAATGGCCCTAACTTGTTAGACGAACCTTTGAAAGGCTTCATAGTGAACCCTGCCGACCTTCCTTGGTAGTGGGTCATGAGGCTAGTCACCTCAGGCGAAAGGGTAAATCACGACTCATAGTGAAAGTGTACAACCTCTGCAGAGTGTAAAACTGGTATATCAGCCGTGCTCACGGTCACGAGCGGCCTTGGAACCCTTATGGAATAGATGATGAACACTAATGATATGGATGATGAAGATGCTCATTAATGATTACTGTTTATGCTATTCATTATTCATGTTTACCTGATCATGCATTTATGGGCTTGTGATAAACTTGTTGCTACTCAATTGCTAAAAGATGACTCATTAAAAGCTAATCGCAGTTAAACCAGTGTCAGCCTTTTGAGCCACATGAACCCCATGTTATATTTGTTGAGTACGACATGTACTTATGCTTGCTTTATTTTTAAATTATTTGGATAAAAATTCTGGATGGGTACCAGATTGCTAGAGTTTGGAGGAATTAGGCTTGTGATCAACCAGTCAGTTGTCCCTGTGGAACTAGACTCTTCACCTGAAGATCGGAGTAGTCTTTCCGTTGTTTGCTATCTAAGGTTATATTCTTTATACTAAGTACGTTATATGTAAGCATTATCTATTGATATTACCTTTATTTGTAGCTATATGTGAGAATTGACTTCTTAGGCTCACATATGGTGCGTATCTGGTTTTGTTCTTAAAACCGTGTGCTACAATGAGTCTGACTGCTCGGCTTTGTTCACACCTGCTCGGACAAGCTCAAGACAGCGTTGCACAGCGCATACAAGGCGCTCGGGGACTAGCTGTGGGGGGTACGACCCCGGATACCCATGGTAGACTACATGGGCTGCGCTCCCAGGGGCAGTCTGGGCCACAAGATGAAGACCTGTGATGGATGGTACTGCTTAGCATGTACCGTAAGACATCAAGGATGATATCCTAAAGATACTACGAAATCTGCTAGGATATGTACAATCCCATAATTCCTATAACATGTTATTACTTTTCGGTTATCTCCTAGATCTAACCGACTTGTAACCCTGCCCCCCAGACTATATAAGGTGGGCAGGGACCCCCTCGAAACACACGCAATATCATACGATAGCCAATACAAACCAACAGACCACAGGAGTAGGGTATTATGTCACACTGACGGCCCAAACCTGTCTAACTCTTATGTCTCTGTTGCCTTCTTGTTCTTAATTACGCGCACCTCTGTCGATCAATCTACCTTCATGGGATACCCCTCAGTGGACTGCCGACGATATTCTATTGACAGGGACCGTATTGGACCAATCTCCGTAGCAGTCAAGGAGAGACCCCCATTGATGCACCCTAATTGGGGTTCCAACAACTCTATTGGTTGTGGCCCCTCGTCACGAAGTGAGGGGCTCCTTATTAACCCTCACTATTGCCAATGCGGCATGAGGATTAGCTACGCCTAAACCCCAAGGTTCGATCCATTCATGGTGCTAGAGTGTGATAGGAAGGTCGTCACCTCTGCAACGCCACCATTAATGTCTCCTTCTACGACACTACCACTAGGAGGACATCATCGCCACCATGAGGTTATCAGCGACAACCATACAACTATGATGTACAACTTCACCACCCCTCTACATTAGGGCCTGCTCTAGGTAGCCACGGGTCTTCGCTCGTAAGCACGATGGCTTGTTCATCAAATAATGAAGGTACAACTGAATCCTCGCAATCTAAGTGTGTATCCTTTTAGAACTAATGATCCAGTTTAACTCACTTAATTAAGCCCTGAGATATATCAATTGGTATCAGAGCTGCTCCCATTCCAGTTAGGTTCCTAGGTAAGTCAATTAAGCCTCAAATCTTAAGTAAGACCTAATTTGTGTTGATCTAAGTGCTAATTGATCATAATTATGTTAAATTATGCCTCTATTTAACCCTAATCACTGGATTAGTACCTAAGTTAATCTAGATTTGACCCAATCCTCTCGGGACAATGGAGCATTAATTATGTCTGGTAATTGATTTTTTCACCATTTTGGATCCATCAGTGCCTCAGTTGAGGTTTAGGGTAGGGTTTCGGCGGTTTAAGACACCCTCATTACATGGGTTCTGCCCACACTATTACTATGCTATATATCGCATATGGCTAACAATGAGCAAGCAAGTACTCAATGACCATGAAGCAAAGCTTAATCAAAGGTTTCCCACAAGCTTGTCTTTCTCAATTGGTGAGTCATTCCCTGCCATCACAAACGAGGAGGGCATGGAGATTTCCTCCAATCTATGCATGACTCTTTTCGACACTCATGCTCCCATGGTGGACTTTCACCCATGGATACAAGAAGTACAATCGTCCTAGGCAAGACCCACAAAAACTAAAGTTGAGGAATCAAAGAAAGTGCGCAAGCATGGCTGCTAAAGCTAGCAAGACAAGGACTATTGTCACTGAAGCCAGTAAACTTCTTTGTTTGTATCTCCTACTACAGACTTCAGGCCCTTGAGCTCAGGAACACAATTGGACACCACTCACTAGACATAGGGCACGTTGCCTAAACTAGTATAATCCTTGAGTCATTGATAACCAGGCCATCCGAGCTATATATGCGCATGACTACAAATATTCCACTTGATGCTACAAAACATCGACACATCAAGGAAAACAAACACACGTTTGTGAAGTAGAGGATCAAGGATGGTGTTCATGATAAACTTAAAAGTAGGACCACCAGTCATTCCATAAGACATGATGTAGTACCTAGTTTTAAGGACAAAACTAGATACACACCATATGTGAGCCCAGGAATCCAAATCACACATATCTCTACAAGGGGAAATACAAAAAGACTGCTTTATGACATAACACACTTAATAGAAAAGGATATAACCTTAGACATAAAACCGTGGAAAGACAACTTTGATCTTCAGGTGAAGACTCCAACACCATAGGGACAATTGACTGGTTGATCACATGCCTAAACTCCTCCAAACTCTAGCAATCTGGCATCCATTCGAGATTTTTCCAAAGTATTGAAAATAAAGCAAGCGTAAGTACAAAAGTACTTAACAAATATAACATGAGGTTTTATGAAGGCTCAATAGTTAGAATCTGTTTAACAACAGTAAGCATTTTTAGTTAGTCACCTTTTAGCATTAAGCTTTAGTTGCTATGTTGTATATAAACCCACTTTAACTAGATGATTAAGGCAATGTCAACAATTAAACTTAAACAACTTTTTGTAAACAAAATCTCTATTCCATAAGAACTCCAGGCCACTCATGACCGAGAGCATGGTTGATATATCAGTTTTAAAAAGGGTTATTTTGATTGAAGCCATTACAATTTTCATGTTTTGAAGATTTGCCAATACAATTTAGATATTTGGAAAATTGCCATTATAATTGCTAAAGTTGCTGATAATTGCCATTATGGACGTATCCACCGCACTTTGGCCCACCTGTAGGTGTTGTATCCCTGTTGTATTCCCATAGACAGAATTGCCCCTGTGGACAAAAGGATACTAGCACCGCAGTAGCCGCCCGCCTAGCGCCTGGCTGCGCCGCATTGTAGCGCTCGCCCGCCCTGCGCGACTGCTCATGCTGGCCTACCTACGCCGCGCCGCAATGCCCGCCCACCCGACCTACCACACTAGCCTACCCCTGGAACACTAGCGAGACCTATGACGCCTACCTACCCATCGATGAGACCTACTATCGTCTGAGTCGAGCGTACGATGTAATGACCCACTGCTTGTTATCGAGTGTGTAACACGCTGCTGGCGGCCTCTCACCGGAGTACGAGATCATGCAAGAAGCAAGCAAACCTGGGTGCCATATCCAATGCATGGGGCAATGTCGTCTCATGCCCGCATCTCCTCTGTCATCTTCACCACTGTCGCTTCCTCCTCGCCATCACCGCGTAGTCCCCACCTCGCCCTCACTGCCTCCACAACGCGCGTGAGGTCAAGGACGCTCCACCCGAACGAGGCACACCACCTGTTCGATGAATTGCTACGTTAAGCAACCCCCATCCCCAAGCGCGGGCTGAATGGGTTCCTCGCTGCACTCACATGTGCGCCTTCCTCCACCGCCTACAGAGATGGTCCTGCCCTTGTCGTCTCATTCTTCAACCGCACATCTTGTGTGATGGCCCACCGGTGTTGTCCCCCACATTCCACACCTATGGCATCCTCATGGACTCCTACACCTGTGCGCACCACCCGGAGCTAACACTGGCCTTCTTCGGCCAGGTCCTCAAGACAGGCTTTGAAGTTGATACCATCATGATCAGTAACCTTCTCAAGGGCCTTTGTGAAGCAAAGCGGACAAACGAGGCTCTGGACATCCTTCTCCATAGAATGCCTGACTTGGGCTATGAGCCTAGTGTTTTATCAAACTTCATACTTCTAAAGAGCCTCTGCAACTTCGAAAAGAGTGGCCAAGTAGATGAATTGCTATGGATGATGGCTGAAAGGAAAGCTGTCTGCTCGCCCAACGTGCTTGTGTATACTACGGTGATCGATGGCTTCTTTAAGGAGGGCAATGTTAATAAAGCATGCGATCTATTCAATGAAATGGTGCAGCGGGGCATTTCACCAGATTTAGTGACACATAACTCCATTGTTGATGCACTGTGTAAGGCAAGAGAAATGGACAAGGCAGAGGTTGTCCTTTGACAAATGGTCGATAAAGGTGTTCAGCCAAATAACAGGACATATAATAACTTGATCTATGGATATTCCTCTATGGGCTAGTGGGGGGAGGCGGTGAGGGTATTTAAAGAAATGATAAATCGGGGCATCTTACCAGATGTTGCTAATTGGAACTCGTTAATGGCTCCCTTTGCAAGCATGGAAAAATCAAGGATGCTAGAGATCTTTTTGAATCAATGGCAATGAAGGGCCTAAAACCGGATATTGTCTCCTACCTAAGTCTGCTTAACGAGTACGCTACTAAAGGATGCCTAGTTGATATGGCATATCTCTTCAATTTGATGCTTGGAGACTGTCACACCCAATTTTAAGGATAAAATTGAATGCACAAAACTCATGTGTGCCCAGGAATCAATCACACACACAAGCTGACAAATTACATATAGTATCATCACGGTGTCTCATACATCAGAGTTATAATAAAACTTAGTCTTATACATCACAGTGGAAAGATAAAAAGATAATAAACTCTCATGGGCTTCATCACAGGGAAGGTCAACTGGTTGACCACAAGCCTAATAATCCTCCGGGAAATCCTCATACCCGTTGTCATCTGTTACCCATCCAGGATTTTTATCCAAATAAAGAAAATAAACCAGTGTAAGTACATTCCATACTTAGCAAGCTAACATGGGGTTATGAAGCTCAAAAAGGATAGACTCTGGTTTACTGTAGTTAGCATTTTTAATAGGTCAAACTTTTATTCTCAAGTATTATCAAGTTTTGCTTAAGCTCCCATTTAATTCCCATAAGAACATATATCAGAGTCATGTGTACCATATATCATCATTAAACAACTTTATAAGATCATCATCAAGTATCTAGTTATTCTGTGAGTTTTTCGGGCCGCTCATAACCGTGAGCACGGCTGTTATAACAGTTTGTTACCCTCTGCAGAGGTGGTGCACATTCACCGCGAGTCGTGATCCCCATATGCCCGGATTAATTACTCCCATGTCACTACCAAGGTGAGCAGGCAGGGTACACTATGAAGCCATTTCATAGGTTTCCCTAACAAGTTAGGGCCGCTAGGTTTCCTTGGCAGGCAGATGTAGGAACCCCCCTTTCCTATGGCACATATCCATCGCGGCTATACTCATAGGAACAGAGGCAGCCCTATACCCAACGTGGCAAGCCCCATTTGCGCCAAAAAGGTAACCTCTAACTAGCTAGAAAAGATCCTATTACTGAGCTAAAGTCAGAGCCATATGACTCTCCCGGTTGCACTGTCAGTCCTAGCTTTTGCCGACAGATAAGTCCTTATGGAGGGCTGGGAGCAACATGAACAAAGGTCATTTGCACTTTCGCCCTATGGAACAGTTGTTATAAATCATGTTACTCACTTTGTTCCATAGTATCATTCATCACATGTATGTCAAGTTCAGTTAGAGCACTAGCAATCTACCCATATGCATTTAACCCATAGGAGACAAGGAACATGATAAACAATCACTAGGATGTCCTTACGGGTATCAAAATTAGACACATGCAAATGAGTAATTGATTAAAGTGAAATAGGACATCAAGGAAGGCCCATGTTATACTTGCCTTGGTTCACAAACTCGTGCTGGTCCTGCTGGTCGTCGAAGAGTTCTTGGTCTCCAACGTTTTCCTCACCGTCTGAACGCGACCAACACCGCAACATACAACATTCCAAAAGCATTCATGCAAAGCAAACATTCCTATCATTAGAACAGTACACCAACAGTATTGAAATCAAGATAAAATGTTTGTAAAACTAATCTACGTCTCGCTACGATCACGTCAACGCGAAGTTCACGAAAAACGGAGCTAAAATGCGAAAGTTATGATTTAAACGGGTTTTCCTATAGCCATATATTTAATTAAATCTAATCATGAAATTAAAAAGTTCTAAACTTGACTAACAGTAGCTCCAACATGTAGCTTATGAAATTACGAAGCTAACGCGATTTGAATGGATCAATTCGGAGCTAAAACGACAATTTTATAAGCGAAACAGTTCAAATGGCATTTCTGTAAATACTGAAAACGTATTTTTGACTTAAGCCGTGAAGTTTACGCTTTCCAATCGAGATTGCGCATTCGGGGAAATACGCCTTGGACTGCGGGTTCTATTTTCTAAAAACCGAGGGGCTCTTTAGCATAACTACCACGCGAAGGGGTAACTTCTAATCCTGGCCGTTGATCTCGCGATGGGCGGTTAGGATCGGCCTGGGGAGGGAAGGTCGGCCGGAACAGTATCACCGGCGACCAGGCGCCATGGCCGGTGGCGTGAAGGACTCGGTCGCACGCGGTTAAGGGCTAGGGTTCACCAAACAGACATCCGAGGGCACCAGTGAGCGCAGGGGAAGAAGGGGGGTCGCGGCCATGCCGTTTCGGCGGTTGGGAACGGCGGCTAGCGCGGTGGCCGCCATGGCCGGCGACCACGGCTTGCGGAGCTCACGGCCAGGGCTCGAGAAGCCAAGAAATGAGAAATAAGCTGCTCGGGGAGAGAGAGGGAAGAACGGCGAGGCTCACCATGGTGAAAATCGGAGCGGAGACGGCTCGGTGACGATGGTTCGCGCGGAGGTTCCGACCTCGACGATGGCGGATCTCGGTGACCACGGCTGCGGCGGTTGCGGCCTTCCTCGGTGCTTGGCAAGCGCGAAAACGAGAGCGGGGGGGCAGCCGGGTGCGCGCGGGGGGGTCTGGCTGCTATTTGAAGCGGCCGAGGCACCAGGGGGCGGTGCTCCCACGACGCCGTTCGTGGGCGGCGGTTGCGGCATCACGATTGACTGGCGCGGGGCGAGCGGGAGGTTGGGGGCGGCGCCGACAGGTGGGGCCAGGCGGTCAGCGGCTGGGCGCGGGCGCAGGCGCGCGGCAACGGTTGGCGCCCGAGTGGGCCGGCGGGGCTTGCTGGGCTGAGCGGCCGAGGCGCGCGGCTGGGCTGGCGCGGCTGCTGGGCTGCGGGGAAAAAGGGGAGAGGGGCCAACGGGCCGAATGCAAGGAAGGAGGGGGAGAAGAAAAAAGAATTCTTTTCCTTTTTCCAATGTTTTTCCTAATTTCATTTTCAATTAGATTTTGAATTCATTTGGAATTTGAATCAAAACCATTCATCACAAAAATAAATATGCAGCAGCATGTATGCATCAAAAGTTTCTAATCTTATAATTGATTTTAATTCCCCAAAAATTATTAATTTCCTATAATTGAACGCACACTTAAATACATAATTAAATCAAATTTACTTATTTTAAAAGAATGAAAAATTTTGGGTGTTACAATTCTACCCCCCTTAAGATGAATCTCGTCCTCGAGATTCGAGTGATTGCTTACTCAAATAGTTGGGGATAAGTCTTTCTCAGATCCTCTTCTCTTTCCCAAGTAGCTTCATCCTCTGTATACCGATTCCACTGCACCTTGCACATTTTTATGATTCGGCTTCTCGTAACTCTTTCAGCAGTTTCCAAGATCTTTATCGGATACTCTTCATAAGTAAGATCTTCGTTGACAGCAAGTTCTTCCAAAGGAATTTGTTCTTCTGGTACCCTCAAACACTTTTTCAATTGGGAAACATGGAACACGTCGTGCACACCGGACAAGCTCTCAGGCAGTTCCAACTGATAAGCTACTTCTCCACGTCTCTCTAGGATCTTAAAAGGTCCTATATATCTTGGTGCTAATTTTCCCTTCATATTGAATCTTCTCACACTTCTCATTGGTGACACTTTCAAGTACACATAATCACCAATCTCGAAGGTCAGCTCTCTTCTGCGGGTATCAGCGTAACTCTTCTGTCGGGACTGAGCTACTCTCAAATTGTCTCTAATCATTCTCACTTGTTCTTCCGTGTTTCTAAGGACATCGAGACCAAACACTTGAGTTTCTCCAGTCTGATTCCAGAACAAAGGCGTTCTACACTTACGTCCATACAACGCCTCGAAAGGTGCCATCTTGAGGCTCTTTTGATAACTGTTGTTGTATGAGAACTCTGCGTAAGGCAGACTCTTATCCCAACTATCACCATACTGAAGTGCACAGGCTCTCAACATATCTTCCAAAATCTAGTTGATCCTTTCAGTCTGTCCATCGGTTTGCGGGTGGTACGTAGAACTGAAATTCAACTTTGTCCCCAAGGATCTATGCACTTTATGCCAGAATTGCGATGTAAATTGGGTGCCTCTATCCGACACAATTTTCTTGGGAACACCATGTAAGCACACTATTCTTTCCATGTACAACTCTGCTAATCTTGCACCATTATAGGTAGTCTTGACTGGTAAAAAGTGAGCAACTTTGGTGAGTCGATCCACTATTACCCATATTGAATCATAACCTCTTTGAGTGCGGGGCAGTCCTACAATAAAATCCATACCAACTTCTTCCCATTTCCATTCAGGGATCTTCATTGGTTGTAGTAACCCTGCAGGTCTTTGATGCCCAGCTTTCACTCTTTGACAAGTGTCACACAAAGCCACATATTCTGCCACATCTCTCTTCAAACCATACCACCAATACTTCTCTTTGAGATCCAAGTACATCTTTGTACTTCCGGGATGTATAGAATAAGCAGACTCATGGGCCTCTTGCAGAATTGCATCACGGATAGCTTTAATTTCCGGTACACATATCCTTTTCCCGAACCAAAGAGTACCATTCTCATCCATTCTGAATCCAGGTGCCTTTCCAAGCACTACATTCTCTGCTATCTCCTTAAGTTTTTCATCTTTCAATTGTCCTTTGCGTATCTCCTGCTCCAATGTAGGCTCTATCACCAATTCCATTGCATTAGTGACTAGGCTCAAGTTGAGATACTCCATTTCAGCACACAACTCTACTGACATAGATGTTATCTGAATTCCATTGGCATAGCTCTTTCTGCTAAGTGCATCAGCTACGACGTTTGCCTTTCCCGGGTGATAATGCACTTCCAAATCATAGTCTTTGATCAATTCCAACCAATGACGTTGTCTTAGATTCAGATCTGATTGGGTAAAGATATACTTCAAACTCTTATGATCAGTATAGATATCACTCTTATGTCCAATCAGATAATGTCTCCAGATCTTTAAAGCATGAACCACAGCTGCCAATTCCAAGTCATGAGTAGGATAATTCAACTCATGCTTCCTTAGTTGTCTAGATGCATATGCAACCACTCTTCCTTCTTGCATAAGCACACATCCAAGACCCAAACGGGATGCATCACAATATATAGAGAAGTTCTTGCTTAAATCGGGCAAAATTAATACTGGAGCTGTAGTCAATCTCTTCTTTAACTCTTCAAAGTTTGCCTGGCATTTATCCGACCATACATACTTAGCATTCTTTTCCAATAGAGCTGTCATGGGCTTGGCTAGCTTGGAAAAGCCTTCAATGAACCTTCGGTAATAACCAGCTAATCCCAAAAAGCTATGAATCTCACTTACAGTAGTTGGTGGTTTCCAATTCAGTACATCTTGCACTTTGCCTGGATCCACTGCTATCCCACCATTGGAGACAACATGACCCAGAAAAGAGACTTCCTTTAACCAAAACTCACACTTGCTTCGCTTAGCGTACAACTTATGTTCTCTAAGATTTTGCAAGACCAACCTTATGTGTTCCGCATGTTCTTCTTCAGTCTTGGAGAATATTAGTATGTCATCTATGAATACTACCACAAATTTATCCAGAAATTCCATGAACACCTTATTCATCAGATACATGAAGTATGCAGGTGCATTGGTCAATCTAAAAGACATAACGGTGTACTCATATAATCCATACCGTGTAGTGAATGTTGTCTTGGGTATGTCCGAGTTCCGAATCTTAAGCTGATGATACCCAGATCGGAGATCAATCTTGGAGAACACATGTGCTCCTCTCAACTGTTCAAACAAATCATCAATCCTAGGCAAAGGGTATTTATTCTTGATGGTTACCTCATTAAGTGAGCGGTAATCCACACACATCCGTTGACTACCATCCTTCTTATCCACAAAGATCACAGGTGCCCCCCATGGGGAAGAACTGGGGCGTATGAAACCTTTTTCTTGCAACTCTTTTAGTTGTTTCTTAAGCTCTTCTAATTCATTAACTCCCATTCTATATGGACGTTTAGCTATTGGTGCAGTTCTAGGTAATAATTCAATAATGAATTCAATGTCTCGATCAGGTGGCATACCTGGCAAGTCATCGGGGAAGACATCCAGGAACTCCTCCACGACACGACCTTGTTCATTGACTTCACCATCTAGCTGGTTCACTGTGGCTGTAGGTTGAGCTTGCACTACCACTTCTACACAGATTCTATCCCCATTGAGTGATGTCACAACCACAGATTTCTCCTGACACTGAATCACTGCCCGGTGTTGTTTCATCCAATCCATACCCAGGATAAGATCAATTCCCGCTGTTCTCAACACAATAGGCTTCACCTTGAAGTCTACCCCCCTTAAGGAAATGCTAGTTGAGGGGCTCCAATAAGAAGCGGGCATACTACCTCCCGGGGAATTCACTAGTATGGGGGTTTTTCATGGCACACAAAGGTACGCTATGCATTCTAACAAAAGCTTGGGAGATAAAAGAATGCGAAGCACCAGAATCAAAAAGTACGGTAGCAGAAATAGAGTTGACGCTGAACGTACCCAACATGACATCAGGCATCTCCTGAGCTGCATCAGATGACACATAGTTCACCTTCGCTGTGAGAGGTGGTCGGGCGTTGAACTTCTGATTGTTGGTCTGGTTCTGAGGTGCTTGTTGGTTCTGCTTCTTAGGACACTGATGAGCATAGTGACCTACTTCTCCACATCGGTAACAGGCATTGGGATTGTTGGGTGCACCACTCTTCACAGGAGCATTGTTAGGCACTCCCTGGCGTGTTGTAGGATTGCTGGTCTGCTGCGGGGTACGCTGATTTCCAAACTGTTGCTGATACTGAGGGCGTTGCTGGAACTGGTTCCGCTGAGGATACTGACCATGGTTTCCCTGGTGAGTTGGTCCTTGATTCCTCTGCTAGAAACCTTGCTGGGGATAAGCACGTGGGCGAGTGTTGCTCCCAGAAGCTTGCCCTTGGAGCCTTCTCTTCTTAGCTTCCATCTCCTTGCGCTTATCATCAATCACGATTGCGCGATTCACCAAAGACTGGAAGTTAGGATAAGTATTAGACATCAGCTGGAGCTGTAGTCCATCATAGAGTCCCTTGAGGAAACGGCGTTGCTTATCCTTGTCATCCGCTACATCATTAGGAGCGTAGCGTGATAGTTGTGCGAACTTGTCCCGATACTCCGCCACAGTCATTGATCCTTGCTTGAGAGATCTGAATTCTTCCTGCTTCAGTTCCACTAGTCCATCAGGAATATGGTATGACCGGAAACTATCCTTGAATTCCTGCCAAGTGATAGCAGGAGCATTGTTGGGACGTCCAAACTGGAATGATTCCCACCAATCCTGAGCAGCTCCTTGGAGTTGCCCGGAAGCGTACAACACCTTCTCAAGGTCATTGCATTGTGCTATGTTCAGTTGTTTCTCCACAGCACGCAACCAATCATCTGCCTCCATAGGGTCTGAGGCATGTGTGAACACCGGTGGACGACCTTTCATAAACTCTCCACGCTTATCTCTAACCTGAACAGGCGGTGGCCCTCTTGCAGGTTCATTGTCCAAGCGCTGCATCATAGCTTGCAACAGTTGCGCTTGCATTCCCAATATCTGTTCCATGGTCACAGGTGGCGGTGGTGGATTTATAAGAGCATCACGCCCACGACCACGGCCTCTGCCTCTTCCTCCTCTTGCAGCCATCTATTTCCCAACAAATGCGCAAAATTTAGAGATTTTTCCCATTATAGAGAGCTTATAAAAGATAAGAAACAATGCTGAAAATTTTCTGGACAAGATTCAAATTCAGCAGTTCAGTAAAACTGTTATAACTCGAGTTTCGGAGATCCAACAGAGGTGCACCAAGATTCGTTAGAAAGCCTAGGACATCAGCTACAACTTTCATTTAGACCACTTTTACAGATTCGGACTCACACATAGTCAAAAGTAGAGCTAAACCGAAACTGTTCTGAGTTCCAGACAGCGCAGGAACATCGACTTGTGTCAGCTAGATCTCCCAAACCTGAACAGCTATTGACGTGATTCCAAAGACACTTGAAATATACAGAGGTCTAGTTATCTCCACAAAAATTTCAGAATTTTTATCATCCCAGATTTCGAGATAACAGATAAAGAACACAGGCTGCTCCAGAAATCAGCACAGCAGAGATAAGATAAAACGAAACATCTGCATTAAGATTTCATTCTAAATTTAAAGTTCCAATCTAAGGAAGTTGTGGACATGCCCACAAACTTCCAGCAATCAAGAAAAATACCAAATCAACCAAGTTCACAAATTAAACATCTAATCAACCAAGTTCACAAGACCAACAAGACTAAATAAGAACACGAACTAACGACGTGGTAATCTAGATCAAGGCACCTAACACCTATGGAGCGGTGTCAATCATGGTGAAGGACCGGCGCTTCTTCTTGTAGATGGAAGGCTGTCCAAGTTGTGCTCGAAGTTCATCCACTTGTTTCTGAAGACGTCTCTGCGCTCTCTGAGATGCACGCAGTTCTCCTTTGACTTCATCATCCACTCCCTGCATAGCGTGGACATGCTGCACCGTTGCCTCCAGAGTTGGGTCATTCTCTAGTGGAGCCAAAACCTGTCAAACACCCTCATGATCATTTCGAGGAAGGTACCTGAAGCGATCCTCCCTCATGGCCTCAAAGTGACGACCATGGTAGTGGATGTAGGCATTCTGTGCTGCATCCTCCATGCCATCCAAAGCATGGGCTCTCCTGGCAGGGGCACAGTGGACAGTTTCCACCTCATGTCCATTATTGATATCGTTCCAAGCAGTGACCACCAGCTCTACCTTCCAGAAGGTAGCCTCTAGTGGGTGCTGGTACTCGGCGCAGTGGTAGCTGATGGAGGCGTGCAAGTCGGGGAAGTAGTCGTCCAGCATGTGGGTGAGGAGAGTGTGGTAGTAGGCTGTCTCTGGAGCTGGCTTGAAGTAGTACTTGCACTTCCAGCCAATCTCCTCGTCCTCCACGGGAACAGCTGGGGAGGGTGCAGGTGTAGGGGAAGTAGCCATCGACTCCTCAGGTGTAGCTACAACAGGATAGACTGGCACGGCGACTGGTGTAGGAGCAGGTGTAGGCGTCGGTGTAGCCATCTCCTCGTCGTCGGAGATGATCACAATCTCCCTCTCCGCCGGTGGGGCACGTGGGGTGAACATGGCACGATAGCCGGCGGTACTGAGTCGAGCAGTCTTCGGATTATGAGACATCTATAGATTTAAAGTGAGATAGAATTAGAATCAACAATTTTAAATAATAGATTAAGGTATGAAAAGCATAAATGTTTTAATAAAATAACAAGAATAAGTCAGTAAGCAAGAAACCAGAGGAGCAAAGATGCTAAAACGACCACTTTCTAACTAGGCTTGCATCCTACAGTCAACACGGCTCTGATACCAATTTGTCACACCCAATTTTAAGGATAAAATTGAATGCACAAAACTCGTGTGTGCCCAGGAATCAATCACACACACAAGCTGACAAATTACATATAGTATCATCACGGTGTCTCATACATCAGAGTTATAATAAAACTTAGTCTTATACATCACAGCGGAAAGATAAAAAGATAATAAACTCTCGTGGGCTTCATCACAGGGAAGGTCAACTGGTTGACCACAAGCCTAATAATCCTCCGGGAAATCCTCATACCCGTTGTCATCTGTTACCCATCCGGAATTTTTATCCAAATAAAGAAAATAAACCAGTGTAAGTACATTCCGTACTTAGCAAGCTAACATGGGGTTATGAAGCTCAAAAAGGATAGACTCTGGTTTACTGCAGTTAGCATTTTTAATAGGTCAAACTTTTATTCTCAAGTATTATCAAGTTTTGCTTAAGCTCCCATTTAATTCCCATAAGAACATATATCAGAGTCATGTGTACCATATATCATCATTAAACAACTTTATAAGATCATCATCAAGTATCCAGTTATTATGTGAGTTTTCTGGGCCGCTCGTAACCGTGAGCACGGTTGTTATAACAGTTTGTTACCCTCTGCAGAGGTGATGCACATTCACCGCGAGTCGTGATCCCCATATGCCCGGGTTAATTACTCCCATGTCACTACCAAGGTGAGCGGGCAGGGTACACTATGAAGCCATTTCATAGGTTTCCCTAACAAGTTAGGGCCGCTAGGTTTCCTTGGCAGGCAGATGTAGGACCCCCCTTTCCTATGGCACATATCCATCGCGGCTATACTCATAGGAACAGAGGCAGCCCTATACCCAACGTGGCAAGCCCCATTTGCGCCAAAAAGGTAACCTCTAACTAGCTAGAAAAGATCCTATTACTGAGCTAAAGTCAGAGCCATATGACTCTCCCGGTTGCACTGTCAGTCCCAGCTTTTGCCGACAGATAAGTCCTTATGGAGGGCTGGGAGCAACATGAACAAAGGTCATTTGCACTTTCGCCCTATGGAACAGTTGTTATAAATCATGTTACTCACTTTGTTCCATAGTATCATTCATCACATGTATGTCAAGTTCAGTTAGAGCACTAGCAATCTACCCATATGCATTTAACCCATAGGAGACAAGGAACATGATAAACAATCACTAGGATGTCCTTACGGGTATCAAAATTAGACACATGCAAATGAGTAATTGATTAAAGTGAAATAGGACATCAAGGAAGGCCCATGTTATACTTGCCTTGGTTCACAAACTCGTGCTGGTCCTGCTGGTCGTCGAAGAGTTCTTGGTCTCCAACGTTTTCCTCACCGTCTGAACGCGACCAACACCGCAACATACAACATTCCAAAAGCATTCATGCAAAGCAAACATTCCTATCATTAGAACAGTACACCAACAGTATTGAAATCAAGATAAAATGTTTGTAAAACTAATCTACGTCTCGCTACGATCACGTCAACGCGAAGTTCACGAAAAACGGAGCTAAAATGCGAAAGTTATGATTTAAACGGGTTTTCCTATAGCCATATATTTAATTAAATCTAATCATGAAATTAAAAAGTTCTAAACTTGACTAACAGTAGCTCCAACATGTAGCTTATGAAATTACGAAGCTAACGTGATTTGAATGGATCAATTCGGAGCTAAAATGATAATTTTATAAGCGAAACAGTTCAAATGGCATTTCTGTAAATACTGAAAACGTATTTTTGACTTAAGCCGTGAAGTTTACGTTTTCCAATCGAGATTGCGCATTTGGGGAAATACGCCTTGGACTGCGGGTTCTATTTTCTGAAAACCGAGGGGCTCTTTAGCATAACTACCACGTGAAGGGGTAACTTCTAATCCTGGCCGTTGATCTCGCGATGGGCGGTTAGGATCGGCCTGGGGAGGGAAGGCCAGCCGGAACAGTATCACCAGCGACCAGGCGCCATGGCCGGCGGCGTGAAGGACTCGGTCGCGCGCGGTTAAGGGCTAGGGTTCACCAAACGGACATCCGAGGGCACCGGTGAGCGCGGGGGAAGAAGGGGGGTCGTGGCCATGCCGTTTCGGCGGTCGGGAACGGCGGCTAGCGCGGTGGCCGCCATGGCCGGTGACCACGGCTCGCGGAGCTCGCGGCCAGGGCTCGAGAAGCCAAGAAACGAGAAATAAGCTGCTCGGGGAGAGAGAGGGAAGAACGGCGAGGCTCACCGCGGTGAAAACCGGAGCGGAGACGGCTCGGTGACGGTGGTTCGCGCGGAGGTTCCGAGCTCGACGATGGCGGATCCCGGTGACCACGGCTGCGGCGGTTGCGGCCTTCCTCGGTGCTTGGCAAGCGCGAAAATGAGAGCGGGGGGGCAGCCGGGTGCGCGCGGGGGGGGGGGGTCTGGCTGCTATTTGAAGCGGCCGAGGCACCAAGGGGGGGCGCTCCCACGACGCCGTTCGTGGGCGGCGGTTGCGGCATCGCGATTGACTGGCGCGGGGCGAGCGGGAGGTTGGGGCGGCGCCGACAGGTGGGGCCAGGCGGTCAGCGGCTGGGCGCGGGCGTAGGCGCGCGGCAACGGTTGGCGCCCGAGTGGGCCGGCGGGGCTTGCTGGGCCGAGCGGCCGAGGCGCGCGGCTGGGCTGGCGCGGCTGCTGGGCTGCGGGGAAAAAGGGGAGAGGGGCCAGCGGGCCGAATGCAAGGAAGGAGGGGGAGAAGAAAAAAGAATTCTTTTCCTTTTTCCAACGATTTTCCAAATTTCATTTTCAATTAGATTTTGAATTCATTTGGAATTTGAATCAAAACCATTCATCACAAAAATAAATATGCAGCAGCATGTATGCATCAAAAGTTTCTAATCTTATAATTGATTTTAATTCCCCAAAAATTATTAATTTCCTATAATTGAACGCACACTTAAATACATAATTAAATCAAATTTACTTATTTTAAAAGAATGAAAAATTTTGGGTGTTACAGAGACAGTATTGCACCTGACATCCATATTTTCAGTGTGCTGATCAAGGCATATGCTAACTGTGGAATGCTAGATAGGGCTACAATTATCTTCAATGAAATGAGGGAGCAAGGAGTGAAACCTAATGTGGTAATCTATTCGACAGTGATTGATGCGCTTTGCAGATGTAATAAAATTTTATAAGATGATTGATCAAGGAGTAGCACCCAATATAGTTACTTACCATTGACTTATTCAAGGTTTTTGTACTCATGGTGGTTTACTAAAAGCCAAGGAATTAGTTTTGACAATGATGAATAAAGGTATGCATCCTGACATTGTTTTCTTCAGTTCAATAATAAACAACCTTTGCAAAGTGGGAAGGGTATTGGACGCACAAAATATATTTGACTTAACTGTAAGTATTGGTTTGCATCCTACTGTTATGGTGTATAGTATGCCGATGGATGGGTACTGTCTAGTTGGCAAGATGGAGAAAGCATTTGATCCTATGGTCTCAGCTGGCATTGAACCAAATGATGTAGTGTATGGGACACTTGTTAATGGCTATTGTAAAGTTGGAAGGATCGATGATGGGTTGAGTATTGTCAGAGAAATTTTGCATAAGGGTATAAAGCCTTCAACTAGTTTATACAACATCATACTTCATAGGTTATTTTAGGCTGAGAGAATAGTTCCTGCAAAGGTGACATTCCATGAAATGATTGAAAATGGAATCACAATGGACACATATACTTGCAGCATAGTTCTTGGTGGACTTTTTAAAAATAGCAGCTCTGATGAAGCAATCTTGCTTTTTCAAGAATTACATGCAATGAATGTAAAGATTGACATCACAACTCTCAATACCATGATAGTGTTGGGATAACCACACTAACACACTTGCTAGTGACAGCGGAAGCGCTTAATTTCACCACAGTGCGAAATCAGGCTAGGGTCGTCACCTATTCACAGAAGGAAACATATGTATCACACATATAATTGGAGAAAATAGCAGCAGTCACAACTAGTTCCAACAAGTTGTAATCACATCAACCCAGTTGCAGCTGATTGCAACTAATCGCAACAGCACAAACAACAGTCATAACTAGTTGCAACCAGAATTACAGAAACAATAGGACACTAGATTTAACATGGAAACCCCCCAAATCAGGGTAAAAACCATGGGACCAAGCCAGCCAAATCTTATTCCACTATATGCTTGTGGAAAGTTCATCTCTAGATAGCACTAGAGGTAACCATACATCAAGACACAACAGATCTTGGATAGCAATAATAAGATTTGGGGCTGCTACTTAGGGAGTGGAAAGACATCACCGAATGATGGTGGAACTTAGATTAGAGGCACCAAGTATGTGGATCTGAAGCTTCACAACCTAGGGAACAAATCCTTCTTGATCTATTGCAAGATCTCCTCTCTAATCTCACTCTTCTCCCTCTCTTTTTCTTTCTCTAGTTTTCTTCCCTCTCTCACGCGCAAGGAGCAAAGGGGCTAAACTGAAGTTGCTGCTCTCTCACTCACACACCAGGAGTGGCAAAACATGATGTCCAGAGACTTCTCCCGTCCTTCTCTTGTAAGGCAATTGGGAAAACACTAGGTGCACACAAGTTTGGTCCACTTTCTTGTGCTACACCTATGACATGTGGGTCTACTCACTAGGAGCAATTTTTATCCTCAATGCCCACTCATGAGGAGGATTTCCCAACATATCTCCCCCTCCATCTCATGAGGGGCACCATCATACCCGCTACCTCATTGCACACTTGTAGCTTCTCCTTCGGTATCACTTTGGTTATCATATCCGCACCATTCTGGTCGGTATAGATTTTCTCAAGTTCCAACAACTTTGAACTCACCACTTCTCGAATCCAATGGTACCACACCTCAATGTGCTTGGTTTGAGAAAGAAAGCTTGAATTCTTGGCAAGATGAATGGCACTTTGGTTGTCACAAAACAGATTGTACTTCTCTTGCTTATGTCCCAACTATTGCAAGAATTTTTTTATCCGCAACACTTCTTTGCAAGCTTCAGCCACTGCAATGTACTCGGACTCTGTTGTTGATAATGAAATGCACTTCTACAGCCTTGATGACCATGACACTGCTCCCCCTGCAAATGTCACCAGGTATCCCGATGTGGACTTTCTAGAGTCCTTGTCTCCAGCATATTCTGCATCTGTATAGCCCTGCAATACAAGATTACCATTTCCAAAACATAAACACATTTTGGAAGTTCCTTTGAGATACCTGAGAATCCACTTTACTGTAGCCCAATATGCTTCTCCTGGATTGCTCATGAACCGGCTAACAACTCCAAATGCATAGGCTATGTTAGGCCTAGTGCACATCGTGGCATACATCAAACTGCCCACAGTAGATTGGTACGGTACTTTCTCCATTGCTTCTTTCTCCTTTTTTGCTTGTAGGACACTGATCTGAACTCAATTTGTGATGTCCTTCAAGTGGAGAGTTAACTGGTTTTGTATTTTGCATATTAAACCTTTCAAGTACCTTCTCAATATATGCTTCCTATGATAGACAAAGCATCTTGTTTGCTCTATCACGGGAGATCCTCATGCCAAGTATTTGTTTTGCTGGACCCAAATCCTTCATTGCAAATGACTTGCCCAATGCCTTCTTTAGGAGAGCAATTCTTTTTGTGCCATTTCCTACAATCAACATATCATCAACATAAAGCAAGAGGATAATAAAATCACCCTCGACATACCTCTTCATAAAGACATAATGATCAGACTGTGCTTTAAGGTAACCAAGATTTGTCATAAAAGACTCAAACTTCTTGTACCACTATCGAGGAGCTTGCTTCAAGCCATACAAGCTCTTGTTCAATCTGCAAACCAAGTGCTCTTTGCCTGCAACCGCGAACCCTTCTGGTTGCTCCATATGTATCTCCTCCTGTAGGTCACCATGCAAGAATGTTGTCATCACATCAAGTTGTTCAACTTCCAAGTCCATGGTGGGAGCCATACCAAGCACAACTCGGATTGAAGACATCTTGACCATAGGAGAGAATATCTCATCGAAGTCAATACCTTGCTTTTGAGCAAAGCCTTTCACAACCAGTCTTTCCTTGTACCTTGGTTGTGAGATGTTCTCTTCAGACTTCAATCTATACACCCACTTGTTCTTTAGTGGTTTCTTGCCTTTTGGCAACTTCACCAACTCAAAGGTGTTGTTCTCATGAAGGGAATTCATCTTGTCCTTCATGGCTTCCAACCACTGATTCTTGTGCTCATCAGACATAACCTCCTCATAGCATGAGGGTTCACTTGCATCTATCAACAACAAATACTCATGTGGTGGATATCTACTAGAGGGCCTATGAACTCTGCTGGTTCTTCTCAACTGCTCCTGATGTGGTTCTTCTTGAGTATCATCAACATCAGCATCCTCATCAACATCATCATCCTCAGATGACTGATCATCACCCTGGCTTGAACTTGCACCTTCAGTGCTATCATCTCCTCCATGATTGACATGCACATTTGGAGAAGGAATTGGATCCATATCAACAACTTGAGGTGTAGTGGTTGGCTTCTTTGGCTTCATAATATCTTCTATTGTCTCATCTTCAAAGAATACTACATCTCAGTTTCTCACAATTTTCTTGTTAACTGGATCCCACAACCTATAGCCAAACTACTCATCAGGGTGGCCCAGCAGTACACACTGCTTGGTCTTGCTATCAAGCTTTGACCTATCATCTCTAGGAACATGCACAAATGTCATGTACCCAAAGACTCTCATATGCTTGTATGATACCTCCTTTCCTGACCATATCTTCTGAGGAATATCACCCTCAAGTGGAACACATGGAGACAAGTTGAGCACATATACTGCAGTCATCAATGCTTCAGCCCAAAACTGATTTGGTAACTTTGCATGAGAGAGCATAGCTGTGACCCTCTCTATGAATGTCCTGTTCATCCTCTCTGCAAGGCCATTCTGCTGAGCTGACTTTGGCACTGTCTTCTATTGCTAGATTCCATACAACCTGCTTTACCTCTCAAATGGTCCTCTATATTCACCACCATTACCTGATCTAATGCACTTCAATTTCCTGCTAGATTCTCTTTCAGCCTTGGCATGGAACTCCTTGAAAGCATCAAGTACAATAGGACACCAGATTTAACGTGGAAAACCCCCAAATCGGGGTTAAAACCATGGGACCAAGCCAGCCAAATTTTCTTCCACTATATGCTTGTGGGATTACAACAAGTTCATCTCTAGATAGCACTAGAGGTAACCATACATCAAGATACAACAGATCTTGGATAGCAACAATAAGATTTGGGGCTGCTACTTAGGCAGTGGAAAGACCTCACCAAATGATGGTGGAACTCAGATTAGAGGCACCAAGTATGTGAATCTGAAGCTTCACAACCTTGGGGATGAATCCTTCTTGATCTATTGCAAGATCTCTCTAATCTCACTCTTCTCCCTCTCTTTTTCTTTCTCTGGTTTTCTTCCCTCTCTCACGCGCAAGGAGCAATGGGGCTAAACTAAAGCTACTGCTCTCTCACTCACACACCAGGAGTGGCAAAACATGATGTCCATAAACTTCTCCCATCCTTCTCTTGTAAGGCAACTGGGAAAACACTAGGTGCACACAAGTTTGGTCCACTTTCTTGTTCTACACCTATAACATGTGGGCCTACTCAATTGGAGCAATTTCTCTCCTCAATGCCCACTCATGTGGAGGATTTCCCAATATATCTCCCCCTCCAACTCATGAGGAGGGCACCATCATACCCGCTACCTCATTACACACTTGCAGCTTCTCCTTCGGTAGCACTTTGGTCATCATATCTTGACTCTCGATTACCAAATCATGTGGTTAGGGAATTACTAGAGAAACGTGAAATAGTCAGGGCTAGAACTTACCTATCTAAACTTGATGAGAGAAATTTCTCACTTGAACATTCAACCACAACGCTGCTGATCAATCTCTTCTCAAGCAAAGTGACTTGTCCGGAACACATAAGATTTTTCCCTGCAAAGTATCATTTTCTTGGAGCACTATCGGAAATAGTAGCTTTGACGTGTGCCATAGGCACACAGCAAAGCCCAAAAAACACTCGGCAAAGGCTTTGCCGAGTGTAACACTCGGCAAACAACACATGGCATCTACAGTGCTAGTAAACGTCTCTTTGCCGAGTGTTTTCTATCGGGCACTCAGCAAATACTTTGCCGAGAGCTGAAACCGACGCTTGGCGAAAAAAGTAACATGACGACACGGAGACGGTCACGGCGTGTTTGCCGAGTGTCTAGGATTTGACACTCGGCAAAGTAGCCTTGTTTGCCGAGTGCCCTGGCCCTGACACTCGGCAAATATGCCCTTGTTTGCCGAGTGTTGTTTGCCGAGTGTCCAGGCACTGACACTCGGCAAACATGGTTGCTTTGTCGAGTGTCAAATCCCAGGCTCACGACAAACATGGATGCTTTGCCGAGTGTCAAATCCCGGACACTCGGCAAAGACTAGCCCAGAATGTACAGGTGTTGGCTTCTTTGGCGAGTGTCACAACGCAAACACTCGCCAAAGAAGCCATTTTAGTCCCAGAATGCACAGAAATTTGCCATGTGTCCGCTTTGTCGAGTGTTTTTACCCTGGCACTCGGCAAAAGGCCTCTTTACTGAGTGTAACACTCATCAAAGCGACCATATATTTCCTATTTTTATGGTTCGGTCATGTATAACGTACCCCACTCAAATAAACATTACAGGCATCACACATAGTTCACAATAAGCATCACAGGCAGTTCATATAGATATATCGACAACACATAAATGCAAATAAACTTCAGAATCACAAGTAGGTTCATTCACAACCACAAATGCAAATAAAATTCACTAAGTGCAATGGTGTTCACTGAGTAGTCACTGAGTAGTTACAAGTAATCCACAAATGCAAATGCAAATAAAATCACAAGTAGTCACTGAGGAGGCCACGGTGTCCACTGTGACCACGCTAGGTCATGAGACTCATTCGATGCCACTGATTGATTCTGCACAAAGGAGAAGAGATAAATCATTCTAGTTTCTAGTTTATTTCTAGTTTGTAAACTATAAATCATTCTAGTTTCTAGTTTCTAGTTTCTAATTTATTTCTAGTTTCTAGTTTATTTCTAATTTCTAGTTTCTAGTGTTTGGGCATCTTTGTAAGATTGATTCTGCACAAACTAGAAATGATGATTATAAGGTTATGAAGTGACTCACAGTGCCTAAAACAGTATTTGGAGCAGGTTGAGGAGGAGGGACTGGCATCGGTGGCGGAGGTTGATCGATTGCAGCATAAACACCCCTCATATATTCAAACATCTGGGCTCGCTTAGCATCCATCCTCTGCTGTAGATCTGCTTCCATCCTATGCTGCCCTGCCTCCATCCTTGCCTCTAGCTCCTCCTGACGCCTCGTTTCTTGTTCCAACTGAGCCTATAATATTTCATCCCAATGTTACAATGCAATGCAAAAGTATATAAAATCAATGAATGATGAATAAAACAGAAATAACCTAAAGTATGTTCATCCAGAACTGTGTAGAGTCCGACCATGGGCGTATCGCCGGGCTGGAACTCGTGCTCCGTGCTTGAATCTAGGAGAGAGTGGGAGTACTAGTCGTGTCGATTGTGCCATCGCCAATCCAAAAGCAGCCATGCTTCTTGCCTCCTCCCACCCTCATAACCACTTCTCCATCAAGGTCATGAGTGCTCGAATCATACTCTGGGCCATGGACCGCCCTTACCATTGATGTGTATCCATCGAGGCGACTGTGGACTGTCTTGTTGTTGTACGCCGAGGGCGGGCCCTCTGGGTTGTAGGCAACATCGGCCATCGCCTTGCCCTTGTGGGACAAAGCATATGCCATGAACTGGGAGCAAGGCTCGCCACCATGTGCCACCGACTGCAAAAAAAGGCAATATGATTAGAAATTATGTAGAATTGAGTGTTAGAATAAAGAAATGAATTCGCGTACCCATCTAGCCACATATCCTGAGAGGTTGAGGTTGCCTTGATGGTGTGGTACACCCAGCATCAGCAAACACCGCTCTCGACAAGCATTGTGATTCTCCTCCCACGCGGGGTCGCACCACCCATCCACCATCTGAGCCTAGCATTGTAGATGATAGGCGCACCACCACGAAGGCACCTACATCATCAAGTATATGACATATAAGAAGATGAAATTAAGCATAATTAATCTCAGAAAAAATAAGTATTAATGTTCTATATTTACCTTTAGGTATTGTTCCAGGGTCAGCCTGATGGGGGCGGGCAGATCTGCCACCACGCCCGAGGTACCGACAGAGAGGGGTGGCTCCACTTCCGCTCCCTCGGAGACAAGGGAGATGAGCCCCTCTGCCCAGGAGCAGGGGGCAGGCTCAAAGCGGTCCCGCCTAGACGAGTTGGAGCAGGAATCTGGGGGTTCATCCCCAAAACGTTCCTACCGCCCAACAACGCCAGCGTAAGTCACCGATTCCTCTATTTTTCCTGTTTTTCTATTTTTTTGTTTGACCTATGCCTTTTAACTCTTGCAAAGTCTTGAGACAGGGCCATTCTTGGGCGCTGGCTCCCAAGAAGAGCATTGCTCTTCAGGCAGAACGGACGCCGTCATCCGATGTCGCTCTTGTTTCAGGCAGGTGCGGTGCCGATGTTGCGGCCTCGTCGGCCGGTCAGGCTCCACCCGTGGTGGCGTCCGTGCCCTCAGTAGGTCAAGTAGGCACCGGGGCTAAAGAAGCGCCCTCGGGGGTCACCGAGCGGACAACGGCGGAGGTGACTCCGCCGCCTACATTGGAGCGGACGGAGCTACCGCCCGCGCTTGTGGCGTCCTCTATGGTGGGCGCAGTGCCGCAAGTCGAGACCCTGGCATCGCAAGTGGAGGTGGCCACGACCGTGACAAGCCAAGCATAGCTGGATGCAGCCACGGTGGTGTCCGAGGGAGCAACACAATTCATGGCACCGGCGGCCTAGGCGGCGACGCCCGAGGCAGGCCGGACGGAGGGGGACACGGTCGGAGGGTCCCCAGGCGTCATGGTGGTGGTGGAGAGGATCAGCGGGAGGTCACCCTCGGCCCTGATGTCAGGGGGCAGCCCCTCGCCCACGTAGGGTGAGCCGCCGCTCTAGTGGATGGCTCCTCAAGGCCCAACATCGACTCTCTTCTCGCTCGACAATGCTGCCAAGAGCATGGAGCGGGAGAGTCTCGATGTTGGGTTCTCAGCTATGATGGATGCCTTGAGCCAAGCCAGGGGCATCCTACGTGATGTCATCATTCCCACTAGCTGGGTATCTGCTGGATCTTCCCTCTTGCTTTCTTCTTTCTTCATGTATTTTTTGTATTATTGACACTGGTCTTCTTTTTAGTCCCTCATTGCTCGTAGCCAGGAGAAGTCCCAGTTCCTTCATGAGCAGAAGGTGGAATGGGACCATCTCACTGAGGTGGACCGACTATGCGGAGATGTGAGCGCCTAGCTTGCTGCCGCCCAACAGCGGGAAGCCAAGGCACATCGGGACGCAGAGGAGATCCCTGGGATGTTCAAAGATCTGTCGGCGAGGGTGTAGCAGGACGAGGAGGTGGCCGCTAGGGTCCGAAAGGAGCAGGACGAGCTGCTCCTGAAGGATGTCGTGGCCAGCCAGTGGGCCATTGAGCTCCTAGAAGAGCTAGAGAGGGAGCCGGACCCCAAACTAGGAGCCGAGGAAAGGTCCACGACGCTACAGCAGAGGGCAAATCTAGACACCGAGGTGATTGCCTGACTGCGCAGGGAGCGAGACGAGCTGCACCAGACTGTAGAAAGACTCCACTTGGAGCATGGCACGGTCCACGAGGAGCGCGACCAGGCCATCCGAGAGCGCGTCAGGTGGTCATCTCCCTCTAGACGGATCTTGGAGCCACGGTTACCTGAAGGCTAGAGGCCGAGAGCATCTCTGTCGGGCTAGGCATGGAGCTTGCCAAGGTGTGGGGGATTCTTTAGGCTAAGAGTGACGAGCACGATCTTCTATGCACCGCCATCAGGGTGGTCTTCGATGACCTGGGGGTGGCGTGGCCGGAGGAAACCGGCTCACTTGCGGCCCGTGCTTGAGGAGAACGCCTTTCACGCCGGGATCACCCAAGCCTTTGTTGTTGCCCAGTCTCATTACGATCAGGAAGTTAACTTGGAAGGTAATGAGCCTTGGCTTCGCGCCTAGCTATGAAAACTCCGAGCTGGATGAGATTGAGAAGGCGGTGACTCCCATTGCGTGGAACCTGGTGAACAGGCTGAAAGACATAGTTCTCCCTCTAAGGAAGTAGTTAGTTGAATAAGTTTGATAAACATTTATCTATAATATGTGGACAAGTGTTGGTACTTTTTTGTGTCCGAGAACAGATTCGTGATTTCGTTTCGTAATTTTGTTTCATTCGTTTGAGCTTACTTTCTTCCCCTTTGCAATCAAGAAAAAAAGTTTATGCGATCCAACCCTTCTGTTCGTTAAGACCATAGGGCCCGAGGTGTATAAGGGGGAAATTTCGATTATGCTGGTGAGCAAGGTTACCATAGCCATCGGGGCGTGGGCTTTTTGCAGTCTTACTAGGCATGCTCATTTATTTGCTCCCACAAACCTTGACGCTAACCTTAACACAAGGAAGAGGTCTGATGCGATGTCTGTTTCAAAAAAAGGAGGTATTTATACCTTTATCAGCCCCCGAGTGAGATCCGACCCCTTGCGGTCGCTGGGGATGGATGTTACTGGAGACCGAAGTGAGGGTAGCGAACTTACTCTTGTATTCGCACATACCCCTTACTTAGGATTTTGGCGATCGTTCTATGACCGTGCGTTTGGTCTTATTGCTGGCCTGGCCTTCCCTGAGCCCTCGCGCGTGGCAGGGATTTGGTCAAGGGTTGGCTTGTTTTGTGACTGTCGCCCCATCCGCGGTTTCTGCAACTGGAGGGGATGAGGCAACATCACTTGCCTCGACGACTCGAGTGACGTGCCTGATGAGCTCGCTAACGGGGATGTTCGAACGGAACCCGGTCCTATTGCTTTGCGACAGGGTTGGCAAAGCCCTCAGGTGGCGTTCTGTTGCTCCTTGACCTGCCTTCCAACAGATTCCCCCTCAATGGGGATTCTATGGGCTCGGCTAAAGGCTGGATTGAACTAGAAGGTTGAGATGACCCTATCAGCCTCAATGCGGGTTGGGCTAAGGCCACTGAGGCTCATCTATGTTTTCTCCCCTGACTCTTGTTTGACGCGAGGTGTGATGAGGACATGGCACCTTCGGATACGAACAATGATTATAAGGTGCGCTCGTTCCTACATTTACATAGTGGCTTTGGTTATAATTCACTTGGTTCCACATGTACATGTCATTATTTGATTGTAGGTTCAAATGTGTTTCATAATGGAAGTTCATCAAAGTTGAACTTTTGGTTCGTCGGCCGCGCGACAGTGCCTCATTGGGAAGGCCATAACTCATCCATCCGGAGTGCGATCGAGGTCAATGAGCACTTGATGGAAAGCTTGTTTGATAAGCTTTCAAATAGATCTGGTCCCATCTCAATATCACGTCGGTAAGGTCTCCAAATCACCAATATATTCTGTCGCTATTTCTGGCGGGAGCTACACTGTCGTCATGGGCTTGTTAGACATCCTTGGGACCCAGGCCCAAGTTGGAGCATGCCCCAAGAAGATGGAGAACACCTAAGAGATGGCCTTGGACGTCCTCCTCCTTGGCCACAACCTTAGGAGGCCAGCAAGGACATCCAAGCCAAGCCAGAGGCCCAGTCCAATCCCAGTTCGAGTCTGCCTCGGCCATCAGGACCAGTCTACAATAAAATGGACGCCCAGGACGCATCCGAACTCCGTTTTCGATGATCCACATATGGATGGAAAGATAATTTGATAAGGAAGCCAATCCAAGTGGTTTCACATCAAAAGCTCTTCGGAATCAACAGGAATCATCAAAACAAGTCAGCATCCAGAATCTGTCAGGGTGCTGCGACACCTTCTTTTGGGCCGTTGGGCCTTGTAACGTGTTGGGACACCTTTAGGACGTGAAGAGGGATCCTTGGACGTCCCTTAGGCTATATAATCAGTAGCCACCACCTACTTTAGGGTTTGGGTTTTGCTTAGATTATTCTGTCAAGAACAGTTTCGTCGTTCATCGGTTTGTGAGACCCCAACTCGTGAGATTAATCTTTTATCTGCAATTTGGTTGCGTTCTTTCTTGTTCTTGCTTGTGTTCTTCGTTGCGCAGGCAGGGATTAGCCTTCTTGGCGAGGTCAACCTGGTCCGAGACTCGGTTGATAACCAGAGGAGCTGTGGTGCTAAGATTGCAGGGTTCGATCTTTCGATCTGAAGCCGGATCGGTGTGTCATTCTCCGCCACAACGATAGTTACCATCACCTGACGGAAGATCGGGATCCCCGTCTCCACTAAGTGGTAATCAGAGCTAAGGTATACCATCAGGTTCACTTTTATTCCCTAGTTTGAGAGTTTCGCATTCGTCCTATAGTCCAGTGCCATACTTTTATTTCCTGTCCTATAACCATCCGCGCCATAGCCTTTGCATGATTCAGTTTCAGAGTCCGCTTTGTTGAGTTTGTGTCCTAGGTCAAAGTCTTGTTGCTGGTTTAGATTGTGTTCTTTTCTACTTTGTGTTGATCCCTTCATCCGCCGCTATTCCGTATCACCATCGGTTTGCATCTTATGTCCACTAAATCCCTGATTCGAGTAGCTTACTTAAAACAGTCATAACTTTTGCATCCGAACTCGAAACGGGAAAAATTTTATATCTACGGAGAACGCCAGAAAATTTTAGATCTATTTCATCCCAGCATAGCTGGGTTCGCAAAAATTAGATTTGCGACATTCGATTAGGAAAATTGAGTTTCTAGGCCCACAAGTTTTGGTATGCTTTTTAGAGCACAGTCCTAATTTTCTATAAGCCACATCTTTTATTCAATTGAGCTCAAATTTTTTGTGGTTTATTCTTGTGTGCTCCTTGCTGAGAAAAAAATATCAAAAGAGCAAAAGCAATAAAAAAAGATTGGACAAAAAAAATAAAAGAAAAAAAATAGTAAAAGAGAATAGAAGATATCGAAAAGGAGCACATAAGGAACACTCAATAGCTCTATTGTTTGTGGTACCTTTTGCCTTGTTCATATCCGTTGCTACCTTTAATACTTGTTTCCTTTCATCCTTGTTTCCTCTCTTGTTTATCACAACTGGTGATAGGAACACGTATAGGCCAGCAACTAGGACAAGTGCTCTGGACATTTATTCAATATTGCTATCTGTGACTGACTTGTGTGCCACATATACATATTTGTTTTTTTGCGTGCCTCCCAAGCTCCACATATACTTCAGATCAGTACAGAAAAAAGACCCTTGCAATCTCGGTACCACTGCCTCACAGGTATCACGAACCAGCCGCCGGTTGTACCGCCACTGCTTGCGTTGGTAAGAACTTTGTAAGAGCTTGGTAAGACGCTTCCACTTGCTGTGAAAAGTGACACCACTACAACCACATAGTCATTTGGTAGGGATAACTTTCACCGTTTGTTCTTTGTTTTTGTGTTTACAATGACAGGTTGTTCGTATCCACCGACTTATGATGGTATAGGTGCTGATGAGTACATGGAGTGGGAAATTGCCATCGATAACATATTTGCTACTCGCTTTATGTGTCCAAGGAGGAAGGTAAAAAATGCAGCTAGTGTTTTGCGACATTCTGCTTTATCTTGGTGGGAGTCTTTAGATCCTTCTGATAAACCTCAAACTTGGAATGATATGAAACTTCTTATGCGAGAAACCTTTGTTAATCCACCTCCTGTTTTGATTTCATATGATGAGGTGCACCATTTGGAGGAAGAATCTGTTGTTATTCCTCTTGCTATGACTAACCTTCTGCAGGATAATATCCATAAGCGAGAGGATGACATGGAAGAAAATGAGGAGCTCACAACCTCATATGCAAATTCAGAACCATCACTTCACCATGCACCTATTACTTCTGCTAAGAACACAGGTAATGCCCATGGTCCTACACTCACGGAAGGTGAAAATTGTCTTAATGTACTAAATTTTTCCACAAACCATGCTATCATAGAGCAATTGTTAGTGGAACCCTCTCTTGATTTATCTTTGTCCTATGATAATTTGCTTGATGTTCCTTGTGATAAAGATGAATTAGTTGATGATGCTTCAGTTTTCCATGTTTTGGAACCAATTACTTATGCTGAACATAAACGTTTGCTTCCCATTGCTACCGAAAAAAAAGAAAAGAAATTATTGTATTCTTCAAATACTTTGGGTTATATTGAGTTTGATACTTTATATGCTCTTAGTAGTTTAGAAGAGAAACTTAAATGTGTTGAATTGCCATGGTTGTCTACTTGTACATATCATTTTATTGGAAAATATAATTGTAAAGGAGAGTACATGGTGCATCGTGTCTATATTTGTTCAACTCTGAAATCTCCTAATATTGCGCAAAAGTATGATCAACCAAAGGATTCCAATTGCTATAACCTTGTCATGTCGAGTTTCCCTAGTTTTGTTATAAAGAAACATGTTAAATTTCAAGAAGGGGAGCAATGTTGGCTACTACCAACAACGTTTCCTTCAGCTAATCCCAAACCGAGGACGGTTTGTTGTCAAGAAGGGGAGGATGATGAGGACATGGCACCTTCGGATACGAACAATGATTATAAGGTGCGCTCGTTCCTACATTTGCATAGTGGCTTTGGTTATAATTCACTTGGTTCCACATGTACATGTCATTATTTGATTGTAGGTTCAAATGTGTTTCATAATGGAAGTTCATCAAAGTTGAACTTTTGGTTCGTCGGCAGCCCGATAGTGCCTCATTGGGAAGGCCATAACTCATCCATCCGGAGTGCGATCGAGGTCAATGAGCACTTGATGGAAAGCTTGTTTGATAAGCTTTCAAATAGATCTGGTCCCATCTCAATATCACGTCGGCAAGGCCTCCAAATCACCAATATATTCTGTCGCTATTTCTGGCGGGAGCTACACTGTCGTCATGGGCTTGTTAGACATCCTTGGGACCCAGGCCCAAGTTGGAGCACGCCCCAAGAAGATGGAGAACACCTAAGAGATGGCCTTGGACGTCCTCCTCCTTGGCCACCACCTTAGGAGGCCAGAAAGGACGTCCAAGCCAAGCCAGAGGCCCAGTCCAATCCCAGTTCGAGTCTGCCTCGGCCATCAGGACCAGTCTGCAATAAAACGGACGCCCAGGACGCATCCGAATTCCGTTTTCGATGATCCACATATGGATGGAAAGATAATTTGATAAGGAAGCCAATCCAAGTGGTTTCACATCAAAAGCTCTTCGGAATCAACAGGAATCGTTGAAACAATCTATGTCCAGAATCTGTCAGGGTGCTGCGACACCTTCTTTTGGGCCGTTGGGCCTTGTAACGTGTTGGGACACCTTTAGGATGTGAAGAGGGATCCTTGGACGTCCCTTAGGCTATATAATCAGTAGCCACCACCTACTTTAGGGTTTGGGTTTTGCTTAGATTATTCTGTCAAGAACAGTTTCGCCGTTCATCGGTTTGTGAGACCCCAACTCGTGAGATTAATCTTTCATCTGCAATTTGGTTGCGTTCTTTCTTGTTCTTGCTTGTGTTCTTCATTGCGCAGGCAGGGATTAGCCTTCTTGGCGAGGTCAACCTGGTCTGAGACTCGGTTGATAACCAGAGGAGCTGTGGTGCTAAGATTGCAGGGTTCGATCTTTCGATCTGAAGCCGGATCGGTGTGTCATTCTCCGCCACAACGATAGTTACCATCACCTGACGGAAGATCGGGATCCCCGTCCCCATTAAGGTGGCCTTGGACCCTTTGCGGGTCAGCCTTCGAACCTCGATCTCTCGATGTCGGATTGAGTGGCTCAAGCCCCCGAGCCCCTTAGGGTCTGATAGGGTACGGTCCTGTTTCACGCATCACCCCATCCTCGATTTCCACAACCGAAGGACTGAGTTGACGACACTTGCCTCGATGGCTCGAGTGTCGCGCTCAATGAGCTTGCTAATGGGTATGTTCGTGTGGAATCCAGGTCCATCATTCACTGACGGGGTCGGCAGAGCCCTCATGTGGCATTCCACTACTTCTTAACCTGCCTCTCGGCAGATGCTCAAGCCGTTCGATAGGCTCAGGTGGCCCGTCGGCCTTTCCTCGATGGAGATTCTGTGGGTTTGGCTCAAGGTTAGAATAGAACGAGAAAGGTCGAGATGTCCCTGTCCGCTTCTCAGCAGGGTCGGGCAGGGCCACTGGGGCTCATCTTGGTTTTTCTCCCCTGGCTCTGTTTGACGTGAGGCGGCCTCGAGCCCTTCGTGGGCTGGCCTTCGAACCTCGGTCATATGCCACTCATATCGAATGAGGCGACTGTCGCTTCATGACGCGACACGAAGCGTTGAGATGCAGCGATTGCATATGCAACATTTTGGATGTATGGGATTAATGTACGATTTAAATGAAATGAAAGCGGGGGTCGGTAATGTTACCTTGGTGGCATGAGCGACAAGAAGCTCTTACCGGACATGTCCGTGCGGGGTTCGGGCCCAACGTTTGCGATGGGGCCGGCGTGACCTGCAGAGCCTCACAATTTTTCATTTCTGTCTCTCGGCCGCGATCTGAGCCGTTCGATCATTTTAGGCGACCTGACAGCTTCTCCTTGAAGGAGATTCTATAGGAGGACCCCTCCGAACCCTTCTCGAGAAGGCGGATGCTAAAGATTGGGGCATGGGGAACTGTGAATTCGATTATGCTAGTGAACAAAAACACCATAGCCGCTGGGGCGTAGGTTCTAGCGGTTCATCCAGTTTTACTCAGTCTTACACCTGCACCCCGTGTCTCTAGTTTTTAAACGTTAGGAGGGGTCAGGTGATGAGGATGTCTAAACAAGTAGACACTCTCAGTAGCCCTCGAGCAATGTCTGTGCCCCTACCGTTGCTAGGGTCGGAAGCTCGGTAATGAAATTAACACACAAAACAAGTAAACAGAGGTGCTTATCTTTCAACGGTCGTTCATTTGTCGTTCTACCTAGGCCTTCCGATCGACCCAGGAGGCCCGTTGGGCCCCCCTAGATGGGGGTTCTATCGTCAGGTCGTTCCATGGTCCTGCCTGGGGAAGCGGAGAGTCACCTGCATGCGGGTGCGCCCTGATTCTCATGCCCAACGTGTGGTAGTGGTGGGCCATGCCCAGGCAACATCCTACTTGACCAGGAGACGTCTCATCGACCAGAGCATGTCCCATTGGTCTAGGCGCGTCCCCTTGGATTCTCGTCAGCATCGATTTCCCATCTGCATTGAATAGGGGAAGGAAGAGAGTTTTTTGTCCCAACCTTTCGCCTTTCTACAGCTACTGCGCCTCTTCCTTAAATAGGGAGGGGAGAGGAGTTCTCGTCCCATTCCTTCGCCTGTTCCTGAGTTGCTACCTCTCCTCATTTCTCCTTCTCGCCGAGCGCGCTCGTATGTCACGGTGATTCCTAAGTGAGAGAGGGTAATGCGAGGGAGAGGAGAACTCACAGATCCGTTCATGAATCCAAAGTGCGATGTTGAGCTAGAGGTCATCCAACATAGATGAGATGGTGCTAGCCACCTTTGTCGAGAAGGGGCCGCTGCTGCCGAAGGAGGAGGCGCACTAGAGGGTGCTGAGCATCGTCGGCTTTGCCGTCATCCATGAGGCCTTCATCGGGATGGAGCCATACGGGAAGCCCTTCCGGTGAAGCTTCTCCGGGCGAGTCTTGTTGGTGGGGAGGCCACCTAGAACTGCATTGATGGGGGGTTTCGCCCTTGCAGTCACTCAGATCGGCCAGTTCATGAAGCCCGATGAGATGTCAGAGACATCCATCGGCTATGGCGGCCTTTCTTCTAGTGAGGAGCGTCCCCCATCCAGGTGCCATTGTCAGGGTTGCGGCTGATCACAATGGCGTAGTCCCTAGATGCCTTGGCGAAGGCACCACAGTTGTCGTCGTGGTGCTCAATGTTGCAGATGATGGCGCCCTCGAGGATCCCGCGGAGCGGTAGGACGTCGCCAATGGAGAGCGTGGTGCGGCGACCGTAGTAGTGCTCATAGTACAACTGGCCAGAAACTATAATCGAATAAGTTGTGGGGGAGCCCTCAAGTGAATAGTCTTTTGTATTTATGAATACATTAGTCCTTTTTGTGATGAAATCACTTTGTAAGCGATGAATTTGTGCAAAAAATGAACAAGTTTTCAACTTTCATTACGGCAAACAGCTTTTTGGCTCTTCTCCTTTTTGTAAAAGAGCTTTCGTGCCTTCCGACCCTTCTCATAGTTAAGGTCACAAAAAACTTCGAGTGCGGGTGAATCAATTCTGATCACGCTGGTGAGCAAGGAGGCCATAGCCACTGGGGCGTGGGTTTCCCGCAGTCCTACCAATTATACTCAGATTTTGTTCCCGAAATCCTAGTCCTTAGGACTTGCCATGAGAAAAGGGGGGAAACTCAGAGAATGTTTGCAAATATAACACAGAGAGTGTTTGCAAGATAAATGTACTTATATCAACCCCCGACTTAGATCTGACCCCTCGCAATTTGCAGGGGTCGGATGTCACTAAAGATCGGGGATTTTTGGAGACAAAAACTTATAAGAAAAAGTATGCGTTTATTTAAGGCTAAAAACGACATAGTTGCTCGATGTTCCAGGCGTTGGTGAAGAACTTGCCATCGATGGTTTTCAACTTGTAGGCACCTGGCCAGAGTACTTTTACGATAATGTATGGTCACTCCTAGGGCCGGGAGAGCTTGTGACGGTCCTTGTTGCTCTGCACGAGGCAGAGAATCAGGTCCCCGACGTTTAAGGCTCAGTCCCGCACCCATCGGTTGTGGTACCGACGCAGCGCCTGCTGGTACTTGGCCGAACAGAGGAGGGCGATGTCGCGAGCTTCATCTAGCTGGTCCATGGCATCTTCATGGGATGCCTTGGCTCCCTTTTTGTCGTATGCTCTGATTCTTGGCGCTCCATAGTCGAGGTCCGTTGGGAGGACGGCCTCAGAACCGTAGACTATGAAGAAAGGCGTGTAGCCGGTGGCCCAGCAGGGAGTTGTCCTCAGGCTCTAGAGCACTGTAGGGAGCTCGGTGACCCAGCTTGCGCCAAACTTGTTTAACCGGTTGAAGATCCTGGGCTTGAGGCCCAGTAGGAGCATGTCGTTTGCACGCTCGACCTGCCCATTCGTTCGGGGGTGCGCGACGGTGGCCCAATCGACCCGGATGTGTTGTTCATCACAGAATCAAAGGAATTTCTTACTAGTGAACTGTGTGTCATTGTCCGTGATGATGGAGTTCAGTACTCCAAAGTGATGGATGATGTCGAGGAAGAACAGCATGGCTTGCTCGGATTTGATCACGGAGATCGGTCTAGCTTCGATCCATTTTGTGAACTTATCTATGGTGACAAGCAAGTAGGTGTAGCCCCCGGGCGCCTTCTTGAGAGGCTCAACCAGATCGAGCCCCCAGACCACGAAGGGCCATGTGATGGGGATCATATGGAGTGCCTGGGCCAAGAGGTGAGTTTGCCGAGCGTAGTACTGGCACCCTTCGCAGGTGCGTATGATCTACTCGGCGTTGACTACTGCAGTGGCCCAGTACAATCCCTGTTAGAATGTGTTCCCAACCAAGGTTCTAGGCACAGCATGGTGACCGTAGACCCCACCATGGATATCGTTCAGCAGAAGCTTCCCCTGTTCGACGGGGATACAGAGCTATAGGATCCTAGTGTGGCTTCGTTTGTAGAGTTTGCCTTCTACAAGACCAAAGGACTTGGCACGACGTGCGAGCTGTCGCGCTTCCGTCTTGTCTGTCAGCAACATGTCATGGAGGAGGTAGTCGAGGTAGAGTGTTCTCTAGTCATCCAGAGGGTCGAGCTCTATTGCTGGATCCTCCTCGAGCTCCATGACCTTGGGGCCAGACGGAGCCATCGGTTGGTTAGCCCCCGGGGCTAGATCAGACGGACTGTCATCGGCCCATTCCGACCCTTCATAGCATACTGAGTTCTTGTGTTGGTCACTGGTGAAGACACCCATTGGCATAGGCTCTCGACTGGATGCCGCTTTTGCAAGCGCATCGGCCGCTTCGTTGAGGCGCCTTAGGATGTGATTAAGTTTGAGGCCGTCGAATTTGTCATCCAGCTATCGGACTTCTTGGCAGTATGCAGCCATCTTGGAGTTGTGGCAGCTCGACTCCTTCATGACTTATTTGATGACCAGCTCAAAGTCGCCCTTGATGTCGAGGCATCGGATGCCCAACTCGATGGCGATGCGTAGGCCATTGATGAGTGCTTCATACTCGGACACATTATTTGATGAGGGGAAATGAAGATGAACCATGTACCTCATGCGGACCCCAAGGGGTGATACGCAGACTAGCCCCATGCCAGCACCCATCTTCATCAGCGATACGTCGAAGTACATCATCCAGTACTCTTGATCGATGACCGCCAGTGGTGTTTGGACCTTGGTCCATTCCACGATGAAGTCAGCCAGCACCTGGGCTTGATCGTTGTTCGGGAGGCATACGTGATGCCTTGATCCATCAACTCGAGTGCCCACTCCGCGGTTCTTCCCGTGGCGTCCTGGCTCTGGACAACCTCGTCGAGGGGGAACGACATCACGACCATCACGGGGTGTGACTCGAAGTAGTGTTGTAGCTTCCTCTTGGTGATGAGGACGGTGTATAGGAGCTTCTAGATTTGGGAGTAGTGGGTCTTGGAGTTGGATAGTACCTCGCTGATGAAGTACACAGGGCACTGCACCTTGAGGGCGTGCTCCTCTTCCTCCCGCTCTACTACCAGAGCGGCGCTGACCACTTGTGTGGTGGCCGCTATGTATAGCAGGAGGGATTCTCCATCACTTGGAGGAACTAGGATCAAGAGCCTCGTCAGAAGTAGTTTGACCATATCAAGTGCCTCCTAGGCCTTAGATGTCCATTCAAAGTGGTCGGCTTTCTTCAAGAGTCAATAAAGGGGGAGACCGTGTTCGCCGAGGCGCGAGATGAATCGGCTGAGGGCAGCAAGGCACCCTGTGATTCGCTGAACCCCCTTTATGTTCTGAATCGGGCCCATCCTTGTGATGGCTGAGATCTTCTCTGGGTTGGCTTCGATGCCATGTTCGGAGATGATGAAGCCGAGCAGCATGCCCCTCGGGACCCCAAAAACACATTTCTCAGGATTGAGTTTGATGCCATTCGCTCGGAGTTTTGCAAAGGTTTGCTCAAGATCGGTAACGAGATGGTCAGCCCGCTTGGACTTAACCACAATGTCGTCAATGTAGGCCTCAACGGTCTACCCAATGAGGTCCCCAAAGCATTTGAGCATACAGCGCTAGTACATAGCCCCAGCGTTCTTCAGACCGAACGGCATTGAGACATAGCAGAATGATCCGAAGGGGGTGATGAAAGATGTCATGAGCTGGTTGGACTCTTTCATTGCGATTTGATGGTAGTCGGAGTATGCATCAAGAAAGCAGAGGGTTTTGTACCCCGAGATAGAGTCGACTATTTGGTCTATGCGTGGCAAAGGGAACAGATCCTTTGGGCACACCTTATTGAGGCCCATATAGTCAACACACATCCTCCATTTCCCGCTCTTCTTTCGTACAAGAATAGGATTAGCTAACCACTCTGGGTGGTGTACTTCCCTGATGAATCCGGCTGCCGAGAGTTTGGCTATTTCCTCACCGATGGCCCTGCGTTTTTCCTCATCGAAGCGACGTAGGCGTTGCTTCACCGATCTGGAGCCTGGATGGATCTTCAAGGTATGCTCGGCGACCTCCCTTGGAATGCCTGGCATATCCGAGGGTTTCCATGCAAAGATGTCTTTGTTGCCGCGGAGGAAGTCGACGAGCGCGCTTCCCTATTCGGAGGAAAGCATGGTACCAATGTGTACCATTTTGCCCTCAGAGCTACTGGGATCTATGAGGACCCCCTTGGAGCCCTCTGCCGATTCGAACAACCTGGTTGATTTCTTCACGTCGGGCGCTTCTTCGGTGACCTCCTCTTTGAGGGAGATGAGTTCCCCGGAGGTGACGATTGCCGTGGCGTGGCCACAGCACTCGATCTCGCACTCGTAGGTGCGCTGGAAGGAGGTGCCAATGGTGATGACCCCATGGGGGCCCCGCATCTTTAGCTTGAGGTATGTATAGTTGGGGATGGCCATGAACTTCGCGTAGCATGGATGTCTCAGGATGGCGTGGAAGGTTCTGAGGAACCCAACCACCTCGAAGGTGAGGGTCTCAATCCTGTAATTGAACTGGTCCCCAAAGGTAATGGGCAGATCGATCTGCTTGAGTGGCATGGCCTGCTTCCTGGGCATGATGCCACAGAAAGGCGCTCAGGTTGGGTGGAGGCATGTCCGGTCGACGCCCATCTCATCGAGCGTCTTAGCGTACATGATGTTGAGGCCGCTGCCTCCGTCCATCAGCACTTTGGTGAGTCACTTTGGGCTGATGATTGGGTCAACCACAAGCAGATATCTCCCTGGGTGGGGGACTATATCCGAATGGTCGGTCTGATCGAAGGTTATGGCGGACTCCAACCACCGGAGGAAGGGAGGTGTGGCCGGTTGGGCCATGTAGACTTCATGGCGCGCAACCTTCTGATGGTGTTTGGAGTCGAAGGCCGCTGATCCTCCGAAGATCATAAGGCAGCCGTCCAGCATTGGAAAGTCATCGTCCTTCTCCTCAGCATCATCTACAGTGGGGGCAGGTTCCTTCCCCTGCTCCCCTTTGTTGGAGCCTCCAGACAAGAACCGCCGCATGAGGCTGCAGTCCTTGAGCAGGTGCTTAACAAGAAAGGCATGGTTCGGGCATGGCCCCTTGAGTAATTTTTCAAAGTGGTTTGGAGTGCCCTCCATGGGCTTCTGACCACCCTTGCGGTTAGTAGCGGCCACGAGCGAGTCCTCGTGTCGTTGCTTCTTATTCTTCCTTTTGGTGGAATGATTGCAGGTGCCTTTGCCGGCACCCTCGTCCCGCCTTGCCTTGCCCTCGAGGCGATCGAAGATTGCTCCGACTGCCTCTTCTCCTGAGGCATGGCTAGTGGCGATGTCCAAGAGTTCCTTGGTGGTTCACGGGCCCTTGTGTCCCAGCTTATGAACCAAGGACTCGTAGGTCATCCCGGATAGGTAGGCTCCTATCATGTCGGTGTCGGCGACGTTAGGGAGCTTGTTGCACTATCGGGAGAAGCATTGGATGTACCCACGAAGGGTCTCACTGGGCTTCTGATGGCAGTTCTTGAGGTCCCATGGGTTCCTAGGGCGCTTGTAAGTGCCCTAGAAGTTTCCCACAAAGATCTCCTTTAGGTCCGCCCAACTCTAGATTGCGTTGGATGGTAGGTGTTCCAACCACGCTCGTGTCGAATCGGCCAAGAATAGTGGAAGGTTGCGGATAATAAAGTCATCACTATCCGCACCACTGGCTTGACAGGCAAGCCGATAGTCTTCGAGTCAAAGTCCGAGGTTTGTCTCCCCAGAGTACTTAGGGATATTGGTAGGTGGTCGGTACCTTGGCGGGAAAGCAGCATTGAGGATGTGCCGGCCAAAGGCCTGAGGGCCTAGCAAGCCAGGGCTCGGGCTTCGGTCCTCGCTGCCATCGTAGCGTCCGCCGCAACGAGGATGATAGCCATGGTGGGCTCCTTCTCTTGGGTTGATGTAGGTGCGTCTGCGGGCGTCGAGGGTGTTGCATGCGTCGTGGTTACGGCCAAGACACTGATGTATCTAGGCCGCAGCGTGCTGCCTACCGCCTTGTGGTGTTTGGTGGACTGATGCGTCCCTAGCAAGATGCACCAAGGGCATGTGTTGGCTGGTGTCGAGCTCGCATCGCCAAGACAAAGAGCTCTCCGCCTGCTGTGCCACCGCACACTCAACCAGTGTGCGAATTTTGTGGTGGGCTCGACGATCCTTAGGCGTTGTGGCCTCTAGAAGGCCATGGAGAAAGGCCATTGCGACGCAGATGTTCTAGCTTGCCCGAGCGAAGTGAGGAAGGGTTTCATCATCAGCGATGATCCTTTGGTTTACGTCATGGGCCATGGCACATGTGTGCCCACCGTCTCCACGGTGTTTGATCTCCCGATAGACCTCCGTGTATTCCCACACAAGCGCGAGTTCGGCTTCATCGATCTCCTGCTTTCGGGCTCTTAGCTGCTCCACCCCTACGCGAGGTGGGGTCACCATCCCCCTTCGGTTCTATCGCTGGGGTTGCCTACTGGGGTAGCCTCCTCTATGGAGATGCTCTCGATGTGTCCCTCGAGGGTACCCACCATGAAATATTCCCGGGAGGGGTGATGGCTCCCCCTGCTAGAGTCAGAGCCAGAGTCCAACCCCAGCTCCTCCATGAGGAGGCCATGGAGGGATTCCATGATGCTTTTGATCATCCCCATGAACTCGTTGTTCATGGGGGACAGGATCGTGCGTTGTGCCACAAGGTGGCTAACGGTCGCCGCGGCGTTGCGGAGACCGAACGGAAGCGCTGTTAGGGTGCTCTATGCAGAGTGTTCCAAAGAGAGGGTGAGGCAGCATGGGTCCTCCCTAGTCAATTGGGGTCCAAGGGGGACGCCAGGCTGGTGCTCAAGCCTCCTATAGTTGAAGCCGATGGAGGGGAGAGATTGGATGGCGGCGTGAGCCAACGCCAACTCTCCTCCCACCATGACGATGAAGTCCAGGTCACCAAAGTGCACATGTGAGCTCGAGACCCAGTTGATTGTGTGGCTAGCCATCCGAGGCCTGATTTGGAATGCGCAAAGGCCCCTACCTGGTGCGCCAACTGTCGGTGTTTTGAACAAACACCAACTAGTAAATTTATAATTGTTGTGCGTTAGGCTCGAATGGTGTACTAAAGGACACAAGGTTTATACTGGCTTGGACAGAATGTCCCTACATCTAGTTTGCTGCTACTTGTGTTATTAGTACCAAAAAAGGTTCATAGTAGGGGGTACAAACGGTCGAGAGAGGGACAGGTCCCAAGTCTCTGATGGAAAGGTCGAAAGGACGCCAAGAGCTCGATTGCTGCTTGGCTATGTGTTGCATGTCAAATTGATTCGTCACCTTAGTGGGGCATCCTGCCCTCCCTTTTATAGACCAAGGGGGGAGCAGGGGTTATAGATGGGAGAAAGAGGAAAAACAAAAGGTAGAGAAGGTCCTTCGAGGGCGTCGTGTCTTCCTTTTCCCTTGAGCCGGCCCTGCTGAATGGCAGACCATGCCAGGGATAGCATGTTTCATTTGATCCTAACAGGGCTGGGTTCTGGCTTCATCTCAGCAAGTGGTCATGTCCCATCCTCCCTCGGTGGACGGTGCGGTATGTCAGGGCGCCGAGCCACGACTCTACGGGGAGTAGATGGGGAAATGGCTATACGCCTATTATTGTAGATGATGTGAGTTCCTCCTTGGATTGTAGTGGTTGTCGTATGCCTGTGTTAGTATTCGCACCTGAGGGCTGATGGCAGCGCCTACAACACTATAGGATAAAAGTCGGCGCCTACAACACTGTTCGGGCCCTGTTAGGTCGGAAAGGGCTTAAAGTGCACGTCCCATCGTATCCTAACGGTACCTTCCTACAAGCGTGCAGGGCAAGGTCCTTGGTACTGTGGTTGACTCGAATGTCCTATCATACCCTATGCACTTCGTCATGAAGGAGCAGGGTGCAGTCATCGGGTGAGGTAGAGCCTGCCCTCAACGTTAGGCAAGGCGGAGCCTGCCCTCAACGTTAGGCAAGGCGGAGCCTGCCCTCGGACGTCGGGCGGGGCGGAGCCAGCCCTCAGCCATCGGGTGAGGCGGAGCCAACCCTCAGCCTTCGGGCGAGGTGGAATCTAGCCCTCGAGGGTCGAGCAAGGCGAAACCAAGCCCTCGAGGGTCGGGCAAGGAGGAACCAAGCTTCCATTTAGGCAAGAAGCATAGTAGCATTCTTATCTGACCGGAAGCGTCAATGTTCGATGGTTATTAGTTCCACCTCATTGGGTACCCTGATATTAGGTCCCCGACAGGAAGGTACCGTAGGATCTTCATGGGGATGGTGAGCTACCTCTTCTGACCATCACCAGAGTCTACCTCTATGAACCTAGAGGATTTACACTTCACATAGTACTTTGCTTCCACATGTTCTTTCCTAAAAAAGATGCATCCCTTCGGACAAGCATGTATCTGCTCATATGGCATCTTAAGTGCACGAAGAAGTTTATATACCTCATACATGCTCTTTGGAAGGATGTGGCCATCTAGGAGCAGGCTACCAAAAACTGTTAGCATAACATCGAAGGCTTCTTGACTCAAGCTAAATTGAGACTTTAAAGCCATTAGGCATGCAATGGCATCTAGTTGAGAAACCTTGGTATGCCCATGAAGGGGTTGCTATGACGTAGACAACATATCATAATACGCCTTTGCGGTTGCCTCTGGCTCCTCCTCCCTATGTCCTTTATCAAAGTGTGCTTCGTGATAGTCATTTAACATGTCTCCTACCCCAGCATCGGCATCGTAATCCTTGATGTGTTGTCTCATGACCTCGTCTCTCACATTATCGGATTCACCATGGTAGATCCACCGGGTATAGTCTGCCATAAATCCATTCTTGCAAAGATGTTTACCCATGACCACCTTTGTTTGTTCACGTGTGTTTGCACAAATGCTGCAGGGACACCAAGTGGCATACGCTCCTTTAACCCTTGCAAATGCTAGTTCCAAGAAAGCATCGGTCTTCTCAATCCATTCATCGATGAACAAACCCTGACTAGAGCAGCCCGTGTACATCCACTCATGGTCATCCATCCTCTAACATATCAGCAAGTAATATAAAAATCAATTGCATCTATAGGTTCCTACATGGCGGTCTAATAGGTAAAGATATGTCCTAATCCCACCCAAGGATGTGTAGATGGGGTTAGTTCCCATGCTCTACTCCTATCCGAGACAGAATTTTAGCAGCACCTCCCTGTTGTTCTCCAAATACACGTCCTGGCAGGAAGATTGTGTATCCAGAGAATAACAGGGAGATGCTACCGAAACTCTGTCTCGGATCAGAGTAGAGCATGGAAACTAACCCCATCTACACATCCTCGGGCTGTCCAAAAAACATGGACAATTTGAAACGGATATGATTATAGATATGCAAAGATCTGCATATTTCCAACCGTGTCTCTTTCGAATGGGAGATGCCTAGCTAGGTTACATGATATATGAACATCATATGGAAAGAGGGGTGTAGGATGCCTGACCTTGTTGTCCTGCAAAGTGACGAATCAAGGACGGTGGGGAATGATCTTTGCAATAGCCTCCTACAATAAACGAACATAATAGTGTCAATTGTAAATTTTGGTAGCACCTCCCCTGCACAGTGAGGTAACCAAAACCTACAACAAACCAATGGCACAATGGCCGACAACCACATACACACCAAACCAAAAGCACAATGGCCGACAACCACATACACATCATATACCTTGCAAAACCACGGCAAGTCGAAGCTGTGGGGCCGCGAGAGGGCAAGGCGGATGACGACTGCAGGGCAGGGCAGGGAGCAGGCCGACAACCACATACACACATCTTATACCTATGTAGTGTTTAGTATAGTGCAATTGACATTCGCAACCTCTAACCCTTTTTCCAGGAATAGCAGTTTGGTTTTCTTTAGAAAACACCTGTCGCGTAGGGGGGTAGGGGCAACGCAGGGGGAAGGGGCGGCGTAGGGAGCAGGGTGTCGATCGCCGGGGTCAAGGGCATTAGGGGGAAGCATGCTGACCACCGGGGGGGCTGGAGGCCGGCAAAGGGCCTAGCGTAGGGAGAGCCGGGGGGCGAAGGCGATAGGCGGAGCGCGGTGTTGCGGCGTGGCGTGTGTGTGATTGTGTGTGTGTGTGTGGCCGTGGGTGTGTGTGTGTGTGTGTGTGAGCATGGCGTGTGTGTGAGTGTGTGCGTGTGTGTGCGCCCGGGGGGTGGATATGCGCAAGGTTTGCCAAGTGCCCGCGGTCTAGCACTCGGCAAAGCCTTGGTTTGTCAAGTGCTATATCGCGGGCACCCGACAAACCCGTTTTGTATTTTTTTTATTTTCAAACCCTAAACTACTGTGCATGGGTGGGGCCGGTGAAGGGGTTTGCCGAGTGTACCAGGTCTGACACTCAGCAAACCCTAGCTTTGCCAAGTGCCAGATAAGGGGCACTCGGCAAACTTATTTTTTCCATTTTCCTTCTTCTCCTTCTTTTCCATAACGTGTTTTACTAAATTTGTTCTGATGTACATTGAAAATACCTTGTCAAATTCACTCAACAATGCATATTTGATTTTTCTACAAATATTATTTCATTATTTCATGCAGTTATAACTCAAATTCAATCTATATCAATTAAAATTCTATAATTGCACTTAATAAATTAAAATTGTCAAACGGATTCAAAAATTTACCAAAATTTCACATGAAACAATCTATGTTTTCTATTGCCTATACAAAAAGTTTTGAAGTCAAACCCTAGTTCGACCGTCACTTTGACTCCAAATCTTATCGAATCCTTCTCAACGCTATGATTCTTCTTCTCAGATGCTTTGGTTTTTAAACATCGTATGTGACAGATTATGTGAAACCTTCTCATTTTTTTACCATAGCCTCCCCGTATGATATCATGAGATCTTGACAAATCTCATGAATTTCATACTTCGTTTGCTTTTTTTAGAATTTAAAAACCATTCGGCCACACGTTCGTGGTCGTGTTTTCTGAACAAGATGTTCAAAATTTCTTTTGATTTCTAGGGTAAGGCCTCATGCTGGACTCAATAACATGAATATCATTTTTCTACTCATTTTATTTTATTATTTGAATCACTTGCGGTTCAAATTTGACTTATACCAAAAAATTCCTTAAAATGCAATAAATTAATTAAATATAGCAAATAGATCCAGAAATGTACAAATCTTAACATGGAGTACCACATGTTGTATGTGGAGAGTAGAAAAGGTTTGAAGGTCAGAAGAGAAAAAACTTATTATTTCATGCAGTTATAACTCAAATTTAATCTATATCAATTAAAATTCTATAATTGCACTTAATAAATTAAAATTGTCAAACGTATCCAAAAAATTACCAAAATTTCACATGAAACAATCTATGTTCTCTATTACCTATACAAAAAAATTGAAGTCAAACCCTAATTCGACCGTCACTTTGACTCCAAATCTTACCAAATCATTCTCAACGCTACGATTCTTCTTCTGAGATGCTTCAGTTTTTAAACATCGTACGTGATAGATTGTGCGAAACCTTCTCAATTTTTTATCACAGCCTCCACATATGATATCATGATATCTTGACAAATCTCATGATTTTCAGACTTTGTTTGCTTTTTTTAGAATTTAAAAATCATTCAGCCACACGTTCGTGGTCATGTTTCCTGAACAAGATATTCGAAATTTCTTTTGATTTCCTGGGTAAGGCCTCACACTGGACTCAATAACATGAATATCATTTTTCTACTCATTTTATTCTATTATTTGAATCACTTGCGGTTCAAATTTGACTTATACCAAAAAAATCCTTGAAATGCAATAAATTAATTAAATATAGCAAACAGATCCAGAAATGTACCAAATCTTAACATGGAGTACCACATGTTGTATGTCGAGAGTAGAAAAAGTTTCAAGGTCAGAAGAGAAAAAATTATTTATTTGCCGAGTACCAAAAAAAACACTCGGCAAACTTATTTCTTTGTCGAGTGCTAAAGAAAAACATTCGGTAAACTTACTTCTTTTGCTGAGTGCCACTAATGGACACTCGGCAAACTCCTAATGGCCGACACACTAACTGACGGATGTCCACATGGCGGTTTTTTGCCTAGTGTCTCTCTTTTGTCGAGTGTTTTCTCCTGGTTTGCCGAGTGGTTTTTTTCAGCACTCGGCAAAGAGTTTGTTTGTCGAGTGCCATTATTTTACCGAGTGTGTTTTTTGCAGCACCCGGCATACAACTTTTTTGCCGAGTGCCCGATGGAACGCACTCGGTAAATATTTTTGCACTTGGCAAATCTGTTGTTTCCGGTAGTGGAGGGGCCAGCCTATATTGATTGTTAGTAATCTTACAAGGAAGCATAGATATCCCAAAAAACTCACGACTTGCTGTTTTGTACATGGGAGATTTTCTCTTGTAGCATGTTTATCATGGCTGTTCATACAACTGATGTTGCATTTACGAAGAATGAGATTATGACTTCTGAATTCTGAATTCTGATGGAGAATGTAGCATTTGTGACCACACAAGGCATGACATAATGAATATTCTTGTAATCTTTGCATGCACCTGCCGCAGGTAGACTAAATATGTTATCTAAAACAGTTAGTTCATGTGGGAAGATTTCTTCTCGGTGACCTGCTTGATATGCAAATGTTCATTTACTTGAGATTCAACAATTCTATACCGTGTATGTTCAGGTAAATGACCTGATGAAGGAGCGTTTGATGCTTTTGGAAGCATATTCGTTCGGCAGATGGTGCAGTGTTGATGTTCCCAACTGTGTACTTTCCGTACGATTTTCTTTTTGTTAATGAAAACTCAGTATATTAAGGTCTCGTTTCGACTTGTTTTCGTTACAAAGTTGGGAACCGAAAAATATGGTCAATATTTTGGGAACACCATGTTAACTATACCGTATGATAATTTTTATTCCTGTCTCCAGTGTCTCCATTGCCACCTGATAAATAAATGAAAAATGGAAAAACTTTCTAGATCTTGCGGGCGTTGCGATGTGATTTAGCTTTTATGCTTAGCTATTATGATGAGAGAAGGGCAACTTTAAGAGATTAGCTAAAAGGATATTGTGAAGCCATATGTAGCTAATATATGGGCCTAAATTGTCTCCAACAGACTCTCGAAGCCCATCTTTAAATTTACTCGCTCTCTATCCCGCAGAGCTCGGTCGCTAGAATAGGATAGGAAGCCACGCTCGCCCTAGAAGAATAGCTAGAATTTTTTTAAACTCACTCTCTAAATCCTTACATGGAGAGCTATTTGAATAAAAGTCGTTTTATATATTTTTCACCTTTCAACAGCTTCACTGTATCTTGTGCTAACTTTAGAGTCATTCATGTTCTCCATCTTTGGCCAGTGAGAAACCAAAAATATATATTTTTTTAAATAAAAGGCAGGAGCTTTGCCGCTCAATTAAGAAGAACACAAAGATGTCACACATCCGAACAACATTCAAACTCTAGCACTTAGCGACAAACACATAAATAGAGCTCACCATACGTCATCGTTGTCATCACCTAGCTTTGCACGCCCCAACGAAGCAGCTCCGACTCCACTTTAGTAGGCTCCACCCAAGAAAGTCAGCGGCTCGCCGAGAGAAAGAAATACCAAGGAGGTGTAGGCCTCATCAACAGACCCGGCTCTAGGGGGAGGGCAGCTAGCTAGTGCGACCGCCGGGGGGCCATGGAGCTAGGGGGCTCAAGAGTATATAGGTAATTAGTAGATATGTTTTCTTATTTAGCATAAGCCTTTGAAGCCTATTCTACTTAACACGCAGGCCGCGAAGCGAGGAGCCGGCGACGTTTCGTTTTCCGTCAGCGCTGGTGCTTCCTATTCTCGTCCATCGACGCGGACGCTCTATTCTCGTGAGGAGAGGCTGACTTGCCCGACGCTGGCCACCCTCGCCGAATCGCCAGCACACCGCCACGCGTTATTTTCCAATTTTTAACTTGGATCGCCGGAAGCTAGCGCTAGGGACATTAGTCTATTTTTCTTATTTGTTTAATTGTTTTGTGTATGCGCTTTGCAGGGTTATAAATTTCTAATTCAATGTATTTATTTGGATATGTTAGATGTTGCCTATAAAGCATTTGTCGGGTGCTTAGAAAAGTAAAATTGTTTAAGGTCAACCACTACTGGATTAAGGCGCTTTGCCGGGTGCCGAATGCACCCGGCAAAGGCTACTTTGCACTCGGCAAAGCCTTTGCCGGGTGCAGCACTCGGCAAAGAGCCTCCGGCAAAAAATTAGTCGGCAAAGATTTCTTTGCCGGGTGTTTTTTATCGGGCACTCGGTAAAGACTTTGCCGAGTGCAAACCCGGCACCCGGCAAAGAAAAGTGGTCGTTACGGCGCCGGCTCCGTCATCCCTTGCTTTGCCGGGTGCCATGTCAGAGGCACCCGGCAAAGATTTTTTTAATTTTTTTTTCAAATTTTCTTTGCCGGGTGTCGTGCCGGGAGGCACCCGGCAAAGAATTTTTTATTTTTTTTTAATAATTTCTTTGCCGGGTTTCGTAATTTCTTTGCCGGGTGCCAGGTCATGGGGCACCCGGCAAAGAATTTTTTTTTTTTTTGAAAAAACTTTGCCGGGTGCCCTGGCCCTGGCACTCGGCAAAGCTGGGAATTCCTTTCAGAGAATTCCCAGCTTTGCCGAGTGCCAGGGCCAGGGCACCCGGCAAAGCCTCAAAAATTAATTTTTTTTTATTTTGTTTTTTGATTCTATAATCACAAACACAGCATATAAAAGATATATATCACATCTGAAGCATCACAAAGACAATATAGCATATATATATCACATCCATCTCATCACAAACTCAATACCACACATATATATCACATCGCGAATACAATACCTCACATACACGACATCACAAACATAATAGGTCCAATTACCATCGAAACAAGTCGATAGTGGATCACAGTGCATCACATGTCCATCAAGCGGTGAAAAAGAGATACAAACTAAAGGTGGGGAGGAAACTGAGTGCCTGGTGAAGGAAACTCGGCACCACCTGCTTGCGCCTGAGATGGGTCATTCGAACCCGCCGACGGAGGCTGCATAAAGGACAAGATATTCAGGCGCTTAGAGTGGGTCATCTAATGAAAGCACTAGTCGAAGCAATATGGATTCATACTCACTGGACTAGCTACAACTGGCGGCGGCGCTGGAGCGAACATCGGCACAGGTACACCGTTTACTTGCCCAAAGTTCTGCAGGAACATCGTAATCTCCGCCAGCTGCTTGGCCTGTCTCTCCCGCTCAGCCCGCTCGGCTTGTCTTTCCCGCTCGGCCACCTCGGTCCTCGCCGCCAGGTCCCGCAGCTCCTGAGCCATCCTTTCGTTATCGGCCTGCAACATTTCAATCGAATGTTTTAGTAATGTAAAGGTAACTAAGTTATGTAAAGATCAATGTACGAAGAGTTAAACTGGACTAACCTGGAGTGCGTCGACCCGCTGCTGTGAAGGGGACGGCCGTTGGCGTATGGCCGGGCCTCTGCTCGGGGTACTTGCTCGGATCTGGGAGAGGGAGGGAACAGAGCCGGACTCGAGGGTGCCATCGCCAAGCCAGTACCGCCCATGCTTCTTGCCCTGTCCGATCCTCATGACAGTCGTGCCATCAATGTCGTCGATGCTCGGATCCCAGTCTGGCCCCTGGACCGACCTTGCGTCTGACGCGTAGGAGCTGATGCGGGTGTGGGCGCTCGGGTTGCTGTACGACTCGGGTGGGTCATCCGGGCTGAAGGTGACAGCGGAAGTCGCCTTTCCCTTGCGGGCCAGTCCATACGCCATGAACGTGGACAAAGGCTGGCCACCATGCGACGCTGACTGCGAGAAAGACAACAAGATGATTAGAAGTAATATGCAGAATGGAGCGTCAGAATACTAAAAATGAATTCACGTACCCAAGCTTGCTTGTACGCGCCGAGGCTGCGGCTGCCTTGGTGGTGTGTGGGGCCTGTCGCCTGCAAAGCCCGCTCCCGGTGGGCTTCGTGTTCCTGGATATAACCCTCTATGAACCACCTGTCCACGATCATCTCCCAGCAGTCGGCAAAGGACTCGCACCACCATGGAATCATCTACATGTCATAAAGAATTTGAGATGTAAGACGACCAAATGAAAGCTACTTAATCTCAAAACGAATTAGTATTATTCTTCTTCATTTACCTCAATGTACTGTTCCCGGGTCAGAGGTATCTGTCTTGCCTGTGTCTTGCTGACTTTCTGACCAAGTCGCGTGGCGTAGTACTTGATGATGCAAGTGAGGCGCTCCTCGTAGTGCATGTCGCTGATGCGTTTCCTGGCACTTTTCACCAAGTTCTTCTCCGCCCTCTCCTCCTGTCCCTCTTCACACCTGAAAAAAGTCTGCAGACAGACACAATGTATCAATTCATTATGTCAAAAAGTGCCAAATGAATGCGATGTATTGATCAAAGTTGTGCGAACGAGACTTACCCAGAACTCTCTCCTGACCCGCTCTTGCTTGTCTTCATAATCTGCGTCGGGGGCAGATTTATAGTGGTCCCACGATTTGGCCGGCCCCACAGTCCCCTTGTGCGTGACAATGCCGGGGTAATAGTGCCTGCACAGAAGCCCCAAGATGTGGTTGGGGTTGCGTGAGTCACCAGGCGACACAACCTCCCAGTGCCTGCACAAGTCATTAACAAACATTATTAGTTTCTCTGACAATTTTCAACAGGTTATATGAAGTAGCTGTGATTAAATCTAAAGTTAGTTACCTGTCCCCCTGGGGGCGGATCACTGGGCGTAGGGGAGGAAGCGGAGGCCCAGGGAGTTTTGAGGGACCTCGCAAGTAGGGGCTAGCCGCAGCAGAGGCAGTGGAACTACTTCCGGCCTCGCCGCCCTCCTATGCCTCTCCCTCGCTGTCCATCGCCCGAACCTCGTCCGTCGCCAGAACCTGCTAGTCCTCCGAGGAGTCCGTGGTACGGCGCTCCTCCGGCACGTCACGCGGCCTGACTAGAGGAGGCCGGCCCCTCCTGCTACCGCTCCCGCTGCCGCTGCTCCTGGCCCTCTGCCTCCTCCCATCTGATGTGTTCTCTCCGGCATCAGCGTCCTGACGTGCTCTCTGGTACCTCGAGTTCACGTTCCTTGGCCCACTGCCGCGCCGCCATCTTTGTTCAATCACCTGCAATTAAAAAGAAACAAACAAGACATCATTACATGTATTAGAAATAGATGCTAAGTAAATAAACAAAACACGATTACAAAATAACATAGTATTACATGTATTAGAAGTAATCATCATTATTGGGATTATCTGGATCATATGTCTCGTCATCACTATCAAAATTGTCCAAATAAACAAGACTGTCTGAAGGTTCAATGTTGCCTTCATCGTCATCATCTAAATGTAATCGCTCAAGCATTTCTATGTCCTTGGCATTTTGCACCTCATCTCCTTCCTCGTCATCAACCCTTTCATTGTCTACTTCCATTCCAATCGCCTCGGTTAAGTCTATCACCAACCTCCCTTGTAGCCCATCTTCTTGATAGAACTCTCCATCATATGTGTTTGGGTTGAAGTTGTAATCTTCATCGTTTGGGACAGCTAGTCTACCATGTGGCGATACCTGGTGCACAATAGACCAACCCTGAAGAGCCTTGTTGCCTTGGCATGCGTATGACAAATAATAAACCTGTACGGCCTGATCCGCCACAATAAAGACATCTTTTCCTTGATAGATGGAATCGTGTCGAATCTCGACTTGACCAATATTAGGGCTCCGTTTCGTTAGTCGAGGATTGAACCAGTGGCATTTGAACATGACGAGACGAAGAGGTTTCGAACCATAAAATTCAAGTTCATAGATATCTTCAATTATGCCATGATACTCGAGGCCATCAGTGCCGGGAGTACAAACTCCGCTGTTTGTGGTTTTTCGATGGGGCCGAGCTCGCTCGTAGCTTCTTATGTGAAAGCGATATCCATTCACATCATAACTTGAATAAGCTTTCACCTTACTGTCGAAGCCATTTGCAACCTGTCTCAACTCCTTACTCATAGTTGCATCGGTTTGGGCCGGCAAGCGCAAGAAGGAAAGATTGCCGGACTAAGTACGCGAAACTCGGAATCTCGAACTAGGTACGAGGTAAATTGGACAATACCTTTGTTTTGAACCAAGAAATGAAATCGGGCCTCCCTGCTCCCGGACCCCATGAAAGAAGGGTGTCGGTTTGCCGTGGGGTAGGATCCCTTGGTTGATGCCAGGATACACGAATAAATTCCCTGTGCAAACGAGAAAGAATCAGTTGGATGCAGAATAGTGACAGCGTATTTAAACAAGTTCTTTGAGAACTTACTCAATGAACGACTTCACCTCGGGTAGGTTGTGGAACACATATAGCATGATCATGCGCCACTCTTCATTTTCCAACCTCTTATTGGTCGATCCACTTGACCTGCCGAGTTGCCCTTGGAAAAGGCTAAGGTTGGATTCATTCTCGTCAATATTGTAGCGAGGGAGTGGATTATGCACGCTAGGAAGGTTCTCCGTGTAGTATAGCTGTGTGAAGTTTGTCACCTCCTCCAGAATGGAAGCCTCTGCAATGGAAGCCTCAATTTTGGCTTTATTTCTACATTTTTTGCGAACGACCTTCAGACATCTCTCGATTGGGTAGCACCAACGGGCCTGCATGGGCCCCCCCATACGTGCCTCATACAGGAGGTGCACAATCAAATGCTGCATCGACAAGAAGAAGCCGGGTGGAAAGATCTTCTCCAACTTACAAAGCAACTCAGGTGCCACTTTCTCCAAGTTTGCAACCACGGTCCGAGATAGCTCCTTGGCACAAAGCTGGCGGAAGAAATAGCTCAACTCTGCCAGCACTAGCCAGAGATGCTCAGGAACGTAGCCTCGTACCATCGCCGAAAGAAGCCGCTCAATCCATACGTGGTAGTCATGACTCTTTATGCCGTTGACTCGCATAGTGCCTAAGTTCACTCCCCTACTCAGGTTCGCTGCATACCCATCAGGGAATATTAACGCCTTGATCCATCGTAGTACTTCCCTCCTTTGTTCGGGTTTCAAGATGAAATCGGCCTTAGGCCTTTTCCAGTTCTTGCCGTTTGTAGGAGGCCGCATCACTTGCTGTGGTCTATCGCACAACGTCGCCAGGTCCACTCTAGCCTTAGGGTTGTCCTTAGACTTGTCAGTGTCCATGAGTGTTGCCCAAAGTGCCTTAGCGATATTCTTTTCAGTGTGCATTACATCAATATTATGGGGCAGTAGAAGGTCATCGAAATAGGGGAGCCTCGTCAAGCCGGACTTATGAGTCCACATGTGTTGCTCACCATATCCCACAAAACCACCTTCTTCATTGGGCAAGAGAGCATCTATCTGAGCATGAACCTCGGCACCAGTCTTCAAGTGCGGTCTAGGGTCCGTGACTGCGACACCTTTCCTGAAGTTCTTGGTGTCCTGTCGGAATGGATGGTTGGAATCTAGGAATTGACGATGTTGATCGAACGACGAATACTTACCACCCTTCTTCAACCAAATGAACCTCACAGCTTCCTGGCATATTGGGCACGGGAACTTCCCGTGAACACACCAGGCGCTGAATAACCCATACGCCAGGAAGTCATGCATGGAGTACTGGTACCAGACGTACATTTTGAAGCTTTCCTTTGTAGCTCGGTCGTATGTCCATACCCCTTCATTCCAAGCTTTGATCAACTCATCAATCACAGGCTCCATGAACACACCCATCTTACTCCCTGGGTGCCCGGGAATTATCAACGTCAAGATCATGTTATGTCGTTGAAAGGCGACGCTAGGGAGGAGATTGAGGGGGATAACAAACACGGGCCAACATGTGTAAGGGGCAGACATCATGCCATAAGGATTGAACCCATCTGTTGCCAGCGCGACACGTACATTACGAGCCTCATTGGATTTCAAACGATGCTTGTCATTAAAGCTGGTCCATGCTTCACCATCAGATGGATGCACCATCTTGTCAGGATGGTAGCGTTTGCCATTCTTGTGCCACGTCATCTATTTCACGGTTTCCTCGGTCATGAATAGCCTTTGAATCCTCGGCATGAAGGGAAGGTGCCGTAGGACTCGGGCGGGTATCTTAAGCTGGGTCTTCTAGCCACCACCGTCACCAGACTCTACCTCTAGGAACCTAGAGGCTTTACACTTCGGACAGTACTTTGCCTCCTTGAGTTCTTCCCAAAATAGGACACACCCATTCAGACAAGCATGTATCTGCTCATATGGCATCTTTAGTGCTTTAAGGAGCTTGTGTGCCTCGTACATGGTCTTCGGCAACACGTGGTTTTTTGGAAGCAGGGTGCCAACCACGGCCAACACCTTATCGAAGCCTTCTCGACTCCAGTTTAAATCGGACTTCAACCCCATCAAGCAACTTATGGCATCCAGCTGGGAGACCTCAGAATGAGCATGAAGGGGTTTCTGTGCTGAGTCCATCATGTACTTGAACGCATCTATGGCTGCCTGCATCTCCGCCTCCTCACGTCCTTCAGCAAACTATGCTTGGTGAATGTCATCTACCATGTCTGCTACCCCAGCATCAGCATCGAAAGCCTCGACGCGTTGTCTCACCACCTCCTCTCTCATACAATCGGCTTCACCATGGTGGACCCACCGGGTGTAGTTTGGCGTAAACCCATTCTTGTGCAGATGTGTACCCATGAGTTCCTTGTCTAGCATTCTCCTGTTACCACACTTGTTGCAGGGACACAAAGCCATTTTTGGGAATTTTGCGGCCTTGCCAAATGCACGATTCAAGAAACGATCGGTCTTCTGCATCCATTCATAGCTGGCATCACCCTGACTTGTCCGACCCGTGTACATCCACTGACGGTCCTCCATCCTCTAGCATATATAACATCACCACAGGTGACCATCAATTGCATCTACGCGGTGTCCCTACTCTCTAATAGGTGAGGATAGGTCCTAATCCCACCCGCGGATGCGTAGATGAGGTTAGTTTCCATGCTCCGCTCCTTTCCAAGATGGAATTTTGGCAGCACCTCCCCGCCGTTCTCCTGATACACGTCCTGCAAGGGAGAGTGTGTATCCGGAGAACAATGGAGAGGTGATGCCGAAACACCGTCTCGAACCGGAGCGGAGCATGAAAACTAACCTCAACTACGCATTCGCGGGCTGTCCAAAAAGCATGGACAATCCGAAATAGATACGGTCGCAGATATGCAAAGGTCCGCATATCTCCGACCGTATCTCTTTCGAACGGGAGACACCTAACTAGGTTACGCGACCAAAAACCACATACGGATAGAGGGGTTATACCTAGGGTGGCGTTGAGGTCCGGGTAGCGGGGCGGTGGAGAGTCGGTGCAGTGGCGAGTCGACGCGGTGCAGGAAGACCCGCAGCGCCGACGAAGACGATCGGGGTCGCCGAGTCCCTCCCACAGGTCCTCCTGCAAAAAAGGGCAAAAATGGTTAGTGTCGACTCAAAATTTTGGCAGCATCTCCCCTGCACGGGGAGGTTCCCAAAACCTGCAAAAAACATGACACGAAGGCCAACAACCACATATATACCAAACATGGCACGAAGGCCAACAACCACATATATACTAAACATGGACACGAAGGCCAACAACCACCAATATATCAAGAGGGGCCATGTACTTTAGTTCTCTTTCCATGCACATGAAAGTATTGAAGTAGTACAACAACAATTACTACTAACCCTACAACTACTACTAACACTACTACTAACAACTACTTAACTACTAACAATGCTAACAGTAAGAACTACTTAACTATTAACAACTACTACTACTAACCACTACTACTTACTAACTACTACTATTTACTAACACTACAACTAACACTACTAACTACTACAACTAACACTACAACTAAAACTACTAACTACTACTACTAACACTACAACTAACTACTACTAACACTACTAACTACTACTACTACTAACACTATAAGGGTAGGGCTTACCTTGGCGGCAAGAACGGTAAGAGCGAGGGCCGGCGACGACGGCAGGGATGACCGCAGCAGCGCGAGGATCAACGGCCGGTCCGAACGGCGCGGGGATCGACGGGCGGTCGGGTCGGCACCTTCCTCTTCTTCCTCCTCCCCCTTCTCTTTCTTCCTCTTCTTCCTCCTCCCCTTCTCTTTTTTCCTCTTCCTCCTCCCCTTTTTTTTCTTCTTCTTCCTTCCTCCTCCCTTCTTCCACCTACCTCCTCTACTGCTGCCGGCGGCGGGAGGAGCCCGGCGGCCAGACCACGGGCAGCCGGCCTCGTCGGGGACGGCCGGCGAGGTAGGGCCGCGTGGCCGCCGCGGCCGGCGAGGCTGGGGGCGCCGGGGCTAGGCAGGAGCGCCGGCCGAGCGCCGGCCGGGCCGAGCGCCGCCGGGGGTCGTCGGGGCGGGGCCATGGCCGCGGGGCCGCCGGATCCGGGCTGGAGCGCCGGCCGGCCGCCGGGGCGAGCGCCGCCGGGCGTGGGCGCGGCTCGCGCGGAGCGCTGGGCCGCCGGTGCCGGCGCCGCGTGGTCGCCGGGACTGTGCGGCAGAGCAGCGAGGCGCGGGAGAGGCGCGGGCGCGGCGGACCGGCGAGGCGCGGGCGCGGCGGGCGCGGCGGGCGCGGCGGAGCGCGAGGGCGGCGGCGGCGGCTGCGGACCGCAGGCGCGGGGTCGGTCTGCTGGAATAGAATATGGTTGGGACGGGCCGGCCTTTTTAGTCATGCGCCTTTGCCGGGTGCCAGGTGACGACGGCACCCGGCAAAGAATTTTTTTAATTTTTTTTTTAAATTTCTTTGCCGGGTGCCACGCCGTTAGGCACCCGGCAAAGAATTTTTTTAATTTTTTTTTAAATTTCTTTTTAAATTTCTTTGCCGGGTGCCCCATGACCTGGCACCCGGCAAAGGCTTCTTTGCCGGGTGCCCTGGGTGGCACCCGGCAAATTTTTTTTTTTTTACCCCATTTTTTTGTGGGGACTTGCTACAGTAAATATATCCCTGTTTCAAAATTTGGGACAATTATGAGTTCTTTAACAATATTTTCTTAATTTTTTCCGTTGCATTGAATTTTTTCGACTATTCCAAATTTGAACTGCAGGTACATGAAATAATGGAATTTCGTCATTCAAAAAATAGTATTCATGATATTTAGGCGATGTTGAGGCCGTATGCAGGAAGTGGCATGAAATGTCGCGCATCATGTTATCGTAACATGACGATGTACTCACGGGGGAAGTTTATTTAAATTATATAAAATCCAAACGATGTCCGAAAATCACGAAACTTGTCGATGTGTCTTGTTATCACATGTGGAGGCCCTGGTTAAAAATTGAGAAAGTTTCGAGCAAGTTGCGACGTCGGCTGCCTAAAACCCAGACAAACTTTCTCAATTTTTAACCAGGGCCTCCACATGTGATAACAAGACACATCGACAAGTTTCGTGATTTTCGGACATCGTTTGGATTTTATATAATTTAAATAAACTTCCCCCGCGAGTACATCGTCATGTTACGACAACATGATGCGCGACATTTCATGCCACTTCCTGCATACGGCCTCAACATAGCCTAAATATCATGAATACTATTTTTTGAATGACGAAATTCCATTATTTCATGTACCTGCAGTTCAAATTTGGAATAGTCGGAAAAATTTAATACAACGGAAAAAATTAAGAAAATATTGTTAAAGAACTCATAATTGTCCCAAATTTTGAAACAGGGATATATTTACTGTAGCAAGTCCCCACAAAAAAAATGGGGTCAAAAAAACAAAAAAATAATAATAATTTGCCAGGTGCCACCCAGGGCACCCGGCAAAGAAGCCTTTGCCGGGTGCCAGGTCATGGGGCACCCGGCAAAGAAATTTAAAAAGAAATTTAAAAAAAATTAAAAAAATTCTTTGCCGGGTGCCTAACGGCGTGGCACCCGGCAAAGGCTGACGGCCGCTGGCCGCCGTCAAGCCGGCCACCTTTGCCAGCGGCCATATTTTGTCGAGTGGCCGGCACCCGGCAAAGACCAATTTTTGCCGACGGCTGGAATTTGCCGAGTGTCCGGCACCCAGCAAAGGCTGCTTTGCCGGAGGCCTTTCTTTGCCGGGTGTCGCCAGGCCTGGCACCCGGCAAAGAATTCCTTTGCCGGGTGCCCGATAAAAAGCACCCGGCAAATTTTTTTGCTCCCGGCAAATCAGCCGTTTCCTGTAGTGAACTATGTTACCAGAAAGATTGAATGGCTTGACTATGTGTAGCATTGAGAAGAATGTTTTGGACGACATTGACTCGATATTGTTTCTGAAGATTTTGCATCAAGAAATGCCCCAAGACGGTTTTTTACGAGGCACTGAAGCATTCTATTTTTATTTGAGAAAATCATAATAGTTATTGTTCTTTTAATTTTTTTGTTGTACTATAGTTATCTCTTATGAACTAAATATATGTTGCAAATTAACTTTAATTATTCATACTATATATTAATATTTACATTAAAAAATTGGTTCAACGGGCCCTTATCATCTTGTTTGCCTAAGGGCCCTTAAAATCGTAGAGCCGGCCCTGCTAGCAATCCTGGGGTTGTGTGAGAGTGAGGTCATCGGCCATCATAGAGAGTACGAGCTACTGCTATGGAGGAGTACTCTGCAGCATCCTGAATACTGCATACTGTACATTGGAGTAACCACGGCTCAGCTGTCAGCGGACTATCTGTCGGCAACCAATGCCGCCGCCAATCCACCTCAGTCCTCACCTCACTGTGTTTGCCTGTACCCTCTACGTAGACTGTAGACTGTGCCCATGCTGGCCTATAAACTGGTGAATAATACACTGAATACTTACAACTTACTGCTATCTCTCTGATCTTTTCCGACCTTTAAGCTGCAGTTAAGCTGGTGAATACTGAATACTATACTACCATTAAGTTTTAAGGTACAGTTGCAAAGAACCTTTCCGACCTTTTGCGCGGCACAAACCAGTTCGCTAATCAAAAGACAAAAGTCTAACCCCCTATTTCCAATGCCGGTAATTTCACCCGCACCGATTGAGTTTCATGCACCGACCAATTCACCCGCCGAAAAACTGACCGAGATGGATGCCACAGATTTGGGATCAGCCGACGAAGAACAATCAGTAGTATAGTCTCTGGGTAATATCATGTCCACGAGCACGCAAGCGAACGAAAACGAGTGACAAGAGAGCATAAAGCGGCGAGTGCCTGCTTCCTTTTGGGCCAGCATGACAGTGACTTGAGAGAAGGCAGGGGTATTATTGGTGCATCTGTATGTATGTACACGAGTCTGAAAACATGCATCAAATACGATCAGCGAGGTGTCTGCCCCAGCAACATGCATGGGGCTAAGCTAGCACATGGACGTGTTGCTGATCTCTCTACCGTACCTTTTGCTCTGTTCATGAGCCTTGCTGAGAAGCCAAGAGGCGTCCTAACAAAGCACATGTGACTCCTTGCAGGGAGTGCTTCTTCCTTCAGACATGCAGTGTTGTCCTTCGAGTAAACTGGCCATTATATTTACAGCAGGTAATTAACTTAGTAACTTTACGCGACCGAATGCGTGATTCACTAGCTAGCATCATTGCTCCAATTAATGGGTGGTGGAACAGCATGCGCCAATCGTGACACACTGACACTGAAAGTTCCCACGGCATGATGAAATGTTGCGGATCCCACTGCTAGATTGTAGGACGGATCGAATCGATCAGTTGTGGCGCTGAGAGCAGGTAACGTGGCTGCCTTCTCCAATAATTGCCAAGACTATGCAAGGAACTAATTCAGCAGCAACATTTTATTCATTCTACACACATAGGATGGCACTTGGGACTGGGATGCCAGTTAACACATTATTAGGTAATCATAAACTGAAAACACCGTACGAAATACCTGCTAAGATTGTCTTAGTTTGATGACGGCCCTCGTTCACAAAATCATTCTATTATCGACCGAGTTATTCTCTATATCTTTATATAAAATAAAATAAGAAGATAGAGATACTCATCCATCGATGATCATCTTCCTCTCACTTCCACCGCAGACAAAATTTTTAGCCCATGAACAATGACAATCCTCTTATTGAGTTTCGCGTTGTTTTTTGTGCTCAGTAAATCAATTACCTCGATATGGTGGGCGCTCAATCCCAAAGCAGGATGCTGACATCCACATAGTCACCATGCGTTGCCTAGCCAGCGGTTGGTGGCTACATGGCAGCGGACCAGACCACCCATGGGCTTCAATGTTCTCAAATATGTCATGCAAAGCCTGAGAGACTAACATCCTTTCAATATACAGTCACGTGTTGTGAAGCAATAAGAATTTAAAGAATTTTTTTTAATTTCCCTATGTTTGCGTGCACACCTAATTGCATGATTAAATCATATTAATCCTATTTGAAGGAATGAAATTTTAGGGTGTTACACACACATTCGATAAATGACATGATAACACAAACTAAAATTATATTTGAGCACTATGACTTGGGTACAACATGATATATACTCCTTTTTCTTAGCTTTACTGAAGAGTGAGGAGTGAGAATGAAAAAGAGTACACACAGTCTTGGAGGGGAAAAAAGTACATATAGAACCATATGCTTGACATGATACATATATACTCCTTTTTGCTTAGCTTTATTGAGGGAAGTAGTTAGTTGAATAAGTTTGATAAACATTTATCTATAATATGTGGACAAGTGTTGGTACTTTTTTGTGTCCGAGAACAGATTCGTGATTTCGTTTCGTAATTTTGTTTCATTCGTTTGAGCTTACTTTCTTCCCCTTTGCAATCAAGAAAAAAAGTTTATGCGATCCAACCCTTCTGTTCGTTAAGACCATAGGGCCCGAGGTGTATAAGGGGGAAATTTCGATTATGCTGGTGAGCAAGGTTACCATAGCCATCGGGGCGTGGGCTTTTTGCAGTCTTACTAGGCATGCTCATTTATTTGCTCCCACAAACCTTGACGCTAACCTTAACACAAGGAAGAGGTCTGATGCGATGTCTGTTTCAAAAAAAGGAGGTATTTATACCTTTATCAGCCCCCGAGTGAGATCCGACCCCTTGCGGTCGCTGGGGATGGATGTTACTGGAGACCGAAGTGAGGGTAGCGAACTTACTCTTGTATTCGCACATACCCCTTACTTAGGATTTTGGCGATCGTTCTATGACCGTGCGTTTGGTCTTATTGCTGGCCTGGCCTTCCCTGAGCCCTCGCGCGTGGCAGGGATTTGGTCAAGGGTTGGCTTGTTTTGTGACTGTCGCCCCATCCGCGGTTTCTGCAACTGGAGGGGATGAGGCAACATCACTTGCCTCGACGACTCGAGTGACGTGCCTGATGAGCTCGCTAACGGGGATGTTCGAACGGAACCCGGTCCTATTGCTTTGCGACAGGGTTGGCAAAGCCCTCAGGTGGCGTTCTGTTGCTCCTTGACCTGCCTTCCAACAGATTCCCCCTCAATGGGGATTCTATGGGCTCGGCTAAAGGCTGGATTGAACTAGAAGGTTGAGATGACCCTATCAGCCTCAATGCGGGTTGGGCTAAGGCCACTGAGGCTCATCTATGTTTTCTCCCCTGACTCTTGTTTGACGCGAGGTGTGATGAGGACATGGCACCTTCGGATACGAACAATGATTATAAGGTGCGCTCGTTCCTACATTTACATAGTGGCTTTGGTTATAATTCACTTGGTTCCACATGTACATGTCATTATTTGATTGTAGGTTCAAATGTGTTTCATAATGGAAGTTCATCAAAGTTGAACTTTTGGTTCGTCGGCCGCGCGACAGTGCCTCATTGGGAAGGCCATAACTCATCCATCCGGAGTGCGATCGAGGTCAATGAGCACTTGATGGAAAGCTTGTTTGATAAGCTTTCAAATAGATCTGGTCCCATCTCAATATCACGTCGGTAAGGTCTCCAAATCACCAATATATTCTGTCGCTATTTCTGGCGGGAGCTACACTGTCGTCATGGGCTTGTTAGACATCCTTGGGACCCAGGCCCAAGTTGGAGCATGCCCCAAGAAGATGGAGAACACCTAAGAGATGGCCTTGGACGTCCTCCTCCTTGGCCACAACCTTAGGAGGCCAGCAAGGACATCCAAGCCAAGCCAGAGGCCCAGTCCAATCCCAGTTCGAGTCTGCCTCGGCCATCAGGACCAGTCTACAATAAAATGGACGCCCAGGACGCATCCGAACTCCGTTTTCGATGATCCACATATGGATGGAAAGATAATTTGATAAGGAAGCCAATCCAAGTGGTTTCACATCAAAAGCTCTTCGGAATCAACAGGAATCATCAAAACAAGTCAGCATCCAGAATCTGTCAGGGTGCTGCGACACCTTCTTTTGGGCCGTTGGGCCTTGTAACGTGTTGGGACACCTTTAGGACGTGAAGAGGGATCCTTGGACGTCCCTTAGGCTATATAATCAGTAGCCACCACCTACTTTAGGGTTTGGGTTTTGCTTAGATTATTCTGTCAAGAACAGTTTCGTCGTTCATCGGTTTGTGAGACCCCAACTCGTGAGATTAATCTTTTATCTGCAATTTGGTTGCGTTCTTTCTTGTTCTTGCTTGTGTTCTTCGTTGCGCAGGCAGGGATTAGCCTTCTTGGCGAGGTCAACCTGGTCCGAGACTCGGTTGATAACCAGAGGAGCTGTGGTGCTAAGATTGCAGGGTTCGATCTTTCGATCTGAAGCCGGATCGGTGTGTCATTCTCCGCCACAACGATAGTTACCATCACCTGACGGAAGATCGGGATCCCCGTCTCCACTAAGTGGTAATCAGAGCTAAGGTATACCATCAGGTTCACTTTTATTCCCTAGTTTGAGAGTTTCGCATTCGTCCTATAGTCCAGTGCCATACTTTTATTTCCTGTCCTATAACCATCCGCGCCATAGCCTTTGCATGATTCAGTTTCAGAGTCCGCTTTGTTGAGTTTGTGTCCTAGGTCAAAGTCTTGTTGCTGGTTTAGATTGTGTTCTTTTCTACTTTGTGTTGATCCCTTCATCCGCCGCTATTCCGTATCACCATCGGTTTGCATCTTATGTCCACTAAATCCCTGATTCGAGTAGCTTACTTAAAACAGTCATAACTTTTGCATCCGAACTCGAAACGGGAAAAATTTTATATCTACGGAGAACGCCAGAAAATTTTAGATCTATTTCATCCCAGCATAGCTGGGTTCGCAAAAATTAGATTTGCGACATTCGATTAGGAAAATTGAGTTTCTAGGCCCACAAGTTTTGGTATGCTTTTTAGAGCACAGTCCTAATTTTCTATAAGCCACATCTTTTATTCAATTGAGCTCAAATTTTTTGTGGTTTATTCTTGTGTGCTCCTTGCTGAGAAAAAAATATCAAAAGAGCAAAAGCAATAAAAAAAGATTGGACAAAAAAAATAAAAGAAAAAAAATAGTAAAAGAGAATAGAAGATATCGAAAAGGAGCACATAAGGAACACTCAATAGCTCTATTGTTTGTGGTACCTTTTGCCTTGTTCATATCCGTTGCTACCTTTAATACTTGTTTCCTTTCATCCTTGTTTCCTCTCTTGTTTATCACAACTGGTGATAGGAACACGTATAGGCCAGCAACTAGGACAAGTGCTCTGGACATTTATTCAATATTGCTATCTGTGACTGACTTGTGTGCCACATATACATATTTGTTTTTTTGCGTGCCTCCCAAGCTCCACATATACTTCAGATCAGTACAGAAAAAAGACCCTTGCAATCTCGGTACCACTGCCTCACAGGTATCACGAACCAGCCGCCGGTTGTACCGCCACTGCTTGCGTTGGTAAGAACTTTGTAAGAGCTTGGTAAGACGCTTCCACTTGCTGTGAAAAGTGACACCACTACAACCACATAGTCATTTGGTAGGGATAACTTTCACCGTTTGTTCTTTGTTTTTGTGTTTACAATGACAGGTTGTTCGTATCCACCGACTTATGATGGTATAGGTGCTGATGAGTACATGGAGTGGGAAATTGCCATCGATAACATATTTGCTACTCGCTTTATGTGTCCAAGGAGGAAGGTAAAAAATGCAGCTAGTGTTTTGCGACATTCTGCTTTATCTTGGTGGGAGTCTTTAGATCCTTCTGATAAACCTCAAACTTGGAATGATATGAAACTTCTTATGCGAGAAACCTTTGTTAATCCACCTCCTGTTTTGATTTCATATGATGAGGTGCACCATTTGGAGGAAGAATCTGTTGTTATTCCTCTTGCTATGACTAACCTTCTGCAGGATAATATCCATAAGCGAGAGGATGACATGGAAGAAAATGAGGAGCTCACAACCTCATATGCAAATTCAGAACCATCACTTCACCATGCACCTATTACTTCTGCTAAGAACACAGGTAATGCCCATGGTCCTACACTCACGGAAGGTGAAAATTGTCTTAATGTACTAAATTTTTCCACAAACCATGCTATCATAGAGCAATTGTTAGTGGAACCCTCTCTTGATTTATCTTTGTCCTATGATAATTTGCTTGATGTTCCTTGTGATAAAGATGAATTAGTTGATGATGCTTCAGTTTTCCATGTTTTGGAACCAATTACTTATGCTGAACATAAACGTTTGCTTCCCATTGCTACCGAAAAAAAAGAAAAGAAATTATTGTATTCTTCAAATACTTTGGGTTATATTGAGTTTGATACTTTATATGCTCTTAGTAGTTTAGAAGAGAAACTTAAATGTGTTGAATTGCCATGGTTGTCTACTTGTACATATCATTTTATTGGAAAATATAATTGTAAAGGAGAGTACATGGTGCATCGTGTCTATATTTGTTCAACTCTGAAATCTCCTAATATTGCGCAAAAGTATGATCAACCAAAGGATTCCAATTGCTATAACCTTGTCATGTCGAGTTTCCCTAGTTTTGTTATAAAGAAACATGTTAAATTTCAAGAAGGGGAGCAATGTTGGCTACTACCAACAACGTTTCCTTCAGCTAATCCCAAACCGAGGACGGTTTGTTGTCAAGAAGGGGAGGATGATGAGGACATGGCACCTTCGGATACGAACAATGATTATAAGGTGCGCTCGTTCCTACATTTGCATAGTGGCTTTGGTTATAATTCACTTGGTTCCACATGTACATGTCATTATTTGATTGTAGGTTCAAATGTGTTTCATAATGGAAGTTCATCAAAGTTGAACTTTTGGTTCGTCGGCAGCCCGATAGTGCCTCATTGGGAAGGCCATAACTCATCCATCCGGAGTGCGATCGAGGTCAATGAGCACTTGATGGAAAGCTTGTTTGATAAGCTTTCAAATAGATCTGGTCCCATCTCAATATCACGTCGGCAAGGCCTCCAAATCACCAATATATTCTGTCGCTATTTCTGGCGGGAGCTACACTGTCGTCATGGGCTTGTTAGACATCCTTGGGACCCAGGCCCAAGTTGGAGCACGCCCCAAGAAGATGGAGAACACCTAAGAGATGGCCTTGGACGTCCTCCTCCTTGGCCACCACCTTAGGAGGCCAGAAAGGACGTCCAAGCCAAGCCAGAGGCCCAGTCCAATCCCAGTTCGAGTCTGCCTCGGCCATCAGGACCAGTCTGCAATAAAACGGACGCCCAGGACGCATCCGAATTCCGTTTTCGATGATCCACATATGGATGGAAAGATAATTTGATAAGGAAGCCAATCCAAGTGGTTTCACATCAAAAGCTCTTCGGAATCAACAGGAATCGTTGAAACAATCTATGTCCAGAATCTGTCAGGGTGCTGCGACACCTTCTTTTGGGCCGTTGGGCCTTGTAACGTGTTGGGACACCTTTAGGATGTGAAGAGGGATCCTTGGACGTCCCTTAGGCTATATAATCAGTAGCCACCACCTACTTTAGGGTTTGGGTTTTGCTTAGATTATTCTGTCAAGAACAGTTTCGCCGTTCATCGGTTTGTGAGACCCCAACTCGTGAGATTAATCTTTCATCTGCAATTTGGTTGCGTTCTTTCTTGTTCTTGCTTGTGTTCTTCATTGCGCAGGCAGGGATTAGCCTTCTTGGCGAGGTCAACCTGGTCTGAGACTCGGTTGATAACCAGAGGAGCTGTGGTGCTAAGATTGCAGGGTTCGATCTTTCGATCTGAAGCCGGATCGGTGTGTCATTCTCCGCCACAACGATAGTTACCATCACCTGACGGAAGATCGGGATCCCCGTCCCCATTAAGGTGGCCTTGGACCCTTTGCGGGTCAGCCTTCGAACCTCGATCTCTCGATGTCGGATTGAGTGGCTCAAGCCCCCGAGCCCCTTAGGGTCTGATAGGGTACGGTCCTGTTTCACGCATCACCCCATCCTCGATTTCCACAACCGAAGGACTGAGTTGACGACACTTGCCTCGATGGCTCGAGTGTCGCGCTCAATGAGCTTGCTAATGGGTATGTTCGTGTGGAATCCAGGTCCATCATTCACTGACGGGGTCGGCAGAGCCCTCATGTGGCATTCCACTACTTCTTAACCTGCCTCTCGGCAGATGCTCAAGCCGTTCGATAGGCTCAGGTGGCCCGTCGGCCTTTCCTCGATGGAGATTCTGTGGGTTTGGCTCAAGGTTAGAATAGAACGAGAAAGGTCGAGATGTCCCTGTCCGCTTCTCAGCAGGGTCGGGCAGGGCCACTGGGGCTCATCTTGGTTTTTCTCCCCTGGCTCTGTTTGACGTGAGGCGGCCTCGAGCCCTTCGTGGGCTGGCCTTCGAACCTCGGTCATATGCCACTCATATCGAATGAGGCGACTGTCGCTTCATGACGCGACACGAAGCGTTGAGATGCAGCGATTGCATATGCAACATTTTGGATGTATGGGATTAATGTACGATTTAAATGAAATGAAAGCGGGGGTCGGTAATGTTACCTTGGTGGCATGAGCGACAAGAAGCTCTTACCGGACATGTCCGTGCGGGGTTCGGGCCCAACGTTTGCGATGGGGCCGGCGTGACCTGCAGAGCCTCACAATTTTTCATTTCTGTCTCTCGGCCGCGATCTGAGCCGTTCGATCATTTTAGGCGACCTGACAGCTTCTCCTTGAAGGAGATTCTATAGGAGGACCCCTCCGAACCCTTCTCGAGAAGGCGGATGCTAAAGATTGGGGCATGGGGAACTGTGAATTCGATTATGCTAGTGAACAAAAACACCATAGCCGCTGGGGCGTAGGTTCTAGCGGTTCATCCAGTTTTACTCAGTCTTACACCTGCACCCCGTGTCTCTAGTTTTTAAACGTTAGGAGGGGTCAGGTGATGAGGATGTCTAAACAAGTAGACACTCTCAGTAGCCCTCGAGCAATGTCTGTGCCCCTACCGTTGCTAGGGTCGGAAGCTCGGTAATGAAATTAACACACAAAACAAGTAAACAGAGGTGCTTATCTTTCAACGGTCGTTCATTTGTCGTTCTACCTAGGCCTTCCGATCGACCCAGGAGGCCCGTTGGGCCCCCCTAGATGGGGGTTCTATCGTCAGGTCGTTCCATGGTCCTGCCTGGGGAAGCGGAGAGTCACCTGCATGCGGGTGCGCCCTGATTCTCATGCCCAACGTGTGGTAGTGGTGGGCCATGCCCAGGCAACATCCTACTTGACCAGGAGACGTCTCATCGACCAGAGCATGTCCCATTGGTCTAGGCGCGTCCCCTTGGATTCTCGTCAGCATCGATTTCCCATCTGCATTGAATAGGGGAAGGAAGAGAGTTTTTTGTCCCAACCTTTCGCCTTTCTACAGCTACTGCGCCTCTTCCTTAAATAGGGAGGGGAGAGGAGTTCTCGTCCCATTCCTTCGCCTGTTCCTGAGTTGCTACCTCTCCTCATTTCTCCTTCTCGCCGAGCGCGCTCGTATGTCACGGTGATTCCTAAGTGAGAGAGGGTAATGCGAGGGAGAGGAGAACTCACAGATCCGTTCATGAATCCAAAGTGCGATGTTGAGCTAGAGGTCATCCAACATAGATGAGATGGTGCTAGCCACCTTTGTCGAGAAGGGGCCGCTGCTGCCGAAGGAGGAGGCGCACTAGAGGGTGCTGAGCATCGTCGGCTTTGCCGTCATCCATGAGGCCTTCATCGGGATGGAGCCATACGGGAAGCCCTTCCGGTGAAGCTTCTCCGGGCGAGTCTTGTTGGTGGGGAGGCCACCTAGAACTGCATTGATGGGGGGTTTCGCCCTTGCAGTCACTCAGATCGGCCAGTTCATGAAGCCCGATGAGATGTCAGAGACATCCATCGGCTATGGCGGCCTTTCTTCTAGTGAGGAGCGTCCCCCATCCAGGTGCCATTGTCAGGGTTGCGGCTGATCACAATGGCGTAGTCCCTAGATGCCTTGGCGAAGGCACCACAGTTGTCGTCGTGGTGCTCAATGTTGCAGATGATGGCGCCCTCGAGGATCCCGCGGAGCGGTAGGACGTCGCCAATGGAGAGCGTGGTGCGGCGACCGTAGTAGTGCTCATAGTACAACTGGCCAGAAACTATAATCGAATAAGTTGTGGGGGAGCCCTCAAGTGAATAGTCTTTTGTATTTATGAATACATTAGTCCTTTTTGTGATGAAATCACTTTGTAAGCGATGAATTTGTGCAAAAAATGAACAAGTTTTCAACTTTCATTACGGCAAACAGCTTTTTGGCTCTTCTCCTTTTTGTAAAAGAGCTTTCGTGCCTTCCGACCCTTCTCATAGTTAAGGTCACAAAAAACTTCGAGTGCGGGTGAATCAATTCTGATCACGCTGGTGAGCAAGGAGGCCATAGCCACTGGGGCGTGGGTTTCCCGCAGTCCTACCAATTATACTCAGATTTTGTTCCCGAAATCCTAGTCCTTAGGACTTGCCATGAGAAAAGGGGGGAAACTCAGAGAATGTTTGCAAATATAACACAGAGAGTGTTTGCAAGATAAATGTACTTATATCAACCCCCGACTTAGATCTGACCCCTCGCAATTTGCAGGGGTCGGATGTCACTAAAGATCGGGGATTTTTGGAGACAAAAACTTATAAGAAAAAGTATGCGTTTATTTAAGGCTAAAAACGACATAGTTGCTCGATGTTCCAGGCGTTGGTGAAGAACTTGCCATCGATGGTTTTCAACTTGTAGGCACCTGGCCAGAGTACTTTTACGATAATGTATGGTCACTCCTAGGGCCGGGAGAGCTTGTGACGGTCCTTGTTGCTCTGCACGAGGCAGAGAATCAGGTCCCCGACGTTTAAGGCTCAGTCCCGCACCCATCGGTTGTGGTACCGACGCAGCGCCTGCTGGTACTTGGCCGAACAGAGGAGGGCGATGTCGCGAGCTTCATCTAGCTGGTCCATGGCATCTTCATGGGATGCCTTGGCTCCCTTTTTGTCGTATGCTCTGATTCTTGGCGCTCCATAGTCGAGGTCCGTTGGGAGGACGGCCTCAGAACCGTAGACTATGAAGAAAGGCGTGTAGCCGGTGGCCCAGCAGGGAGTTGTCCTCAGGCTCTAGAGCACTGTAGGGAGCTCGGTGACCCAGCTTGCGCCAAACTTGTTTAACCGGTTGAAGATCCTGGGCTTGAGGCCCAGTAGGAGCATGTCGTTTGCACGCTCGACCTGCCCATTCGTTCGGGGGTGCGCGACGGTGGCCCAATCGACCCGGATGTGTTGTTCATCACAGAATCAAAGGAATTTCTTACTAGTGAACTGTGTGTCATTGTCCGTGATGATGGAGTTCAGTACTCCAAAGTGATGGATGATGTCGAGGAAGAACAGCATGGCTTGCTCGGATTTGATCACGGAGATCGGTCTAGCTTCGATCCATTTTGTGAACTTATCTATGGTGACAAGCAAGTAGGTGTAGCCCCCGGGCGCCTTCTTGAGAGGCTCAACCAGATCGAGCCCCCAGACCACGAAGGGCCATGTGATGGGGATCATATGGAGTGCCTGGGCCAAGAGGTGAGTTTGCCGAGCGTAGTACTGGCACCCTTCGCAGGTGCGTATGATCTACTCGGCGTTGACTACTGCAGTGGCCCAGTACAATCCCTGTTAGAATGTGTTCCCAACCAAGGTTCTAGGCACAGCATGGTGACCGTAGACCCCACCATGGATATCGTTCAGCAGAAGCTTCCCCTGTTCGACGGGGATACAGAGCTATAGGATCCTAGTGTGGCTTCGTTTGTAGAGTTTGCCTTCTACAAGACCAAAGGACTTGGCACGACGTGCGAGCTGTCGCGCTTCCGTCTTGTCTGTCAGCAACATGTCATGGAGGAGGTAGTCGAGGTAGAGTGTTCTCTAGTCATCCAGAGGGTCGAGCTCTATTGCTGGATCCTCCTCGAGCTCCATGACCTTGGGGCCAGACGGAGCCATCGGTTGGTTAGCCCCCGGGGCTAGATCAGACGGACTGTCATCGGCCCATTCCGACCCTTCATAGCATACTGAGTTCTTGTGTTGGTCACTGGTGAAGACACCCATTGGCATAGGCTCTCGACTGGATGCCGCTTTTGCAAGCGCATCGGCCGCTTCGTTGAGGCGCCTTAGGATGTGATTAAGTTTGAGGCCGTCGAATTTGTCATCCAGCTATCGGACTTCTTGGCAGTATGCAGCCATCTTGGAGTTGTGGCAGCTCGACTCCTTCATGACTTATTTGATGACCAGCTCAAAGTCGCCCTTGATGTCGAGGCATCGGATGCCCAACTCGATGGCGATGCGTAGGCCATTGATGAGTGCTTCATACTCGGACACATTATTTGATGAGGGGAAATGAAGATGAACCATGTACCTCATGCGGACCCCAAGGGGTGATACGCAGACTAGCCCCATGCCAGCACCCATCTTCATCAGCGATACGTCGAAGTACATCATCCAGTACTCTTGATCGATGACCGCCAGTGGTGTTTGGACCTTGGTCCATTCCACGATGAAGTCAGCCAGCACCTGGGCTTGATCGTTGTTCGGGAGGCATACGTGATGCCTTGATCCATCAACTCGAGTGCCCACTCCGCGGTTCTTCCCGTGGCGTCCTGGCTCTGGACAACCTCGTCGAGGGGGAACGACATCACGACCATCACGGGGTGTGACTCGAAGTAGTGTTGTAGCTTCCTCTTGGTGATGAGGACGGTGTATAGGAGCTTCTAGATTTGGGAGTAGTGGGTCTTGGAGTTGGATAGTACCTCGCTGATGAAGTACACAGGGCACTGCACCTTGAGGGCGTGCTCCTCTTCCTCCCGCTCTACTACCAGAGCGGCGCTGACCACTTGTGTGGTGGCCGCTATGTATAGCAGGAGGGATTCTCCATCACTTGGAGGAACTAGGATCAAGAGCCTCGTCAGAAGTAGTTTGACCATATCAAGTGCCTCCTAGGCCTTAGATGTCCATTCAAAGTGGTCGGCTTTCTTCAAGAGTCAATAAAGGGGGAGACCGTGTTCGCCGAGGCGCGAGATGAATCGGCTGAGGGCAGCAAGGCACCCTGTGATTCGCTGAACCCCCTTTATGTTCTGAATCGGGCCCATCCTTGTGATGGCTGAGATCTTCTCTGGGTTGGCTTCGATGCCATGTTCGGAGATGATGAAGCCGAGCAGCATGCCCCTCGGGACCCCAAAAACACATTTCTCAGGATTGAGTTTGATGCCATTCGCTCGGAGTTTTGCAAAGGTTTGCTCAAGATCGGTAACGAGATGGTCAGCCCGCTTGGACTTAACCACAATGTCGTCAATGTAGGCCTCAACGGTCTACCCAATGAGGTCCCCAAAGCATTTGAGCATACAGCGCTAGTACATAGCCCCAGCGTTCTTCAGACCGAACGGCATTGAGACATAGCAGAATGATCCGAAGGGGGTGATGAAAGATGTCATGAGCTGGTTGGACTCTTTCATTGCGATTTGATGGTAGTCGGAGTATGCATCAAGAAAGCAGAGGGTTTTGTACCCCGAGATAGAGTCGACTATTTGGTCTATGCGTGGCAAAGGGAACAGATCCTTTGGGCACACCTTATTGAGGCCCATATAGTCAACACACATCCTCCATTTCCCGCTCTTCTTTCGTACAAGAATAGGATTAGCTAACCACTCTGGGTGGTGTACTTCCCTGATGAATCCGGCTGCCGAGAGTTTGGCTATTTCCTCACCGATGGCCCTGCGTTTTTCCTCATCGAAGCGACGTAGGCGTTGCTTCACCGATCTGGAGCCTGGATGGATCTTCAAGGTATGCTCGGCGACCTCCCTTGGAATGCCTGGCATATCCGAGGGTTTCCATGCAAAGATGTCTTTGTTGCCGCGGAGGAAGTCGACGAGCGCGCTTCCCTATTCGGAGGAAAGCATGGTACCAATGTGTACCATTTTGCCCTCAGAGCTACTGGGATCTATGAGGACCCCCTTGGAGCCCTCTGCCGATTCGAACAACCTGGTTGATTTCTTCACGTCGGGCGCTTCTTCGGTGACCTCCTCTTTGAGGGAGATGAGTTCCCCGGAGGTGACGATTGCCGTGGCGTGGCCACAGCACTCGATCTCGCACTCGTAGGTGCGCTGGAAGGAGGTGCCAATGGTGATGACCCCATGGGGGCCCCGCATCTTTAGCTTGAGGTATGTATAGTTGGGGATGGCCATGAACTTCGCGTAGCATGGATGTCTCAGGATGGCGTGGAAGGTTCTGAGGAACCCAACCACCTCGAAGGTGAGGGTCTCAATCCTGTAATTGAACTGGTCCCCAAAGGTAATGGGCAGATCGATCTGCTTGAGTGGCATGGCCTGCTTCCTGGGCATGATGCCACAGAAAGGCGCTCAGGTTGGGTGGAGGCATGTCCGGTCGACGCCCATCTCATCGAGCGTCTTAGCGTACATGATGTTGAGGCCGCTGCCTCCGTCCATCAGCACTTTGGTGAGTCACTTTGGGCTGATGATTGGGTCAACCACAAGCAGATATCTCCCTGGGTGGGGGACTATATCCGAATGGTCGGTCTGATCGAAGGTTATGGCGGACTCCAACCACCGGAGGAAGGGAGGTGTGGCCGGTTGGGCCATGTAGACTTCATGGCGCGCAACCTTCTGATGGTGTTTGGAGTCGAAGGCCGCTGATCCTCCGAAGATCATAAGGCAGCCGTCCAGCATTGGAAAGTCATCGTCCTTCTCCTCAGCATCATCTACAGTGGGGGCAGGTTCCTTCCCCTGCTCCCCTTTGTTGGAGCCTCCAGACAAGAACCGCCGCATGAGGCTGCAGTCCTTGAGCAGGTGCTTAACAAGAAAGGCATGGTTCGGGCATGGCCCCTTGAGTAATTTTTCAAAGTGGTTTGGAGTGCCCTCCATGGGCTTCTGACCACCCTTGCGGTTAGTAGCGGCCACGAGCGAGTCCTCGTGTCGTTGCTTCTTATTCTTCCTTTTGGTGGAATGATTGCAGGTGCCTTTGCCGGCACCCTCGTCCCGCCTTGCCTTGCCCTCGAGGCGATCGAAGATTGCTCCGACTGCCTCTTCTCCTGAGGCATGGCTAGTGGCGATGTCCAAGAGTTCCTTGGTGGTTCACGGGCCCTTGTGTCCCAGCTTATGAACCAAGGACTCGTAGGTCATCCCGGATAGGTAGGCTCCTATCATGTCGGTGTCGGCGACGTTAGGGAGCTTGTTGCACTATCGGGAGAAGCATTGGATGTACCCACGAAGGGTCTCACTGGGCTTCTGATGGCAGTTCTTGAGGTCCCATGGGTTCCTAGGGCGCTTGTAAGTGCCCTAGAAGTTTCCCACAAAGATCTCCTTTAGGTCCGCCCAACTCTAGATTGCGTTGGATGGTAGGTGTTCCAACCACGCTCGTGTCGAATCGGCCAAGAATAGTGGAAGGTTGCGGATAATAAAGTCATCACTATCCGCACCACTGGCTTGACAGGCAAGCCGATAGTCTTCGAGTCAAAGTCCGAGGTTTGTCTCCCCAGAGTACTTAGGGATATTGGTAGGTGGTCGGTACCTTGGCGGGAAAGCAGCATTGAGGATGTGCCGGCCAAAGGCCTGAGGGCCTAGCAAGCCAGGGCTCGGGCTTCGGTCCTCGCTGCCATCGTAGCGTCCGCCGCAACGAGGATGATAGCCATGGTGGGCTCCTTCTCTTGGGTTGATGTAGGTGCGTCTGCGGGCGTCGAGGGTGTTGCATGCGTCGTGGTTACGGCCAAGACACTGATGTATCTAGGCCGCAGCGTGCTGCCTACCGCCTTGTGGTGTTTGGTGGACTGATGCGTCCCTAGCAAGATGCACCAAGGGCATGTGTTGGCTGGTGTCGAGCTCGCATCGCCAAGACAAAGAGCTCTCCGCCTGCTGTGCCACCGCACACTCAACCAGTGTGCGAATTTTGTGGTGGGCTCGACGATCCTTAGGCGTTGTGGCCTCTAGAAGGCCATGGAGAAAGGCCATTGCGACGCAGATGTTCTAGCTTGCCCGAGCGAAGTGAGGAAGGGTTTCATCATCAGCGATGATCCTTTGGTTTACGTCATGGGCCATGGCACATGTGTGCCCACCGTCTCCACGGTGTTTGATCTCCCGATAGACCTCCGTGTATTCCCACACAAGCGCGAGTTCGGCTTCATCGATCTCCTGCTTTCGGGCTCTTAGCTGCTCCACCCCTACGCGAGGTGGGGTCACCATCCCCCTTCGGTTCTATCGCTGGGGTTGCCTACTGGGGTAGCCTCCTCTATGGAGATGCTCTCGATGTGTCCCTCGAGGGTACCCACCATGAAATATTCCCGGGAGGGGTGATGGCTCCCCCTGCTAGAGTCAGAGCCAGAGTCCAACCCCAGCTCCTCCATGAGGAGGCCATGGAGGGATTCCATGATGCTTTTGATCATCCCCATGAACTCGTTGTTCATGGGGGACAGGATCGTGCGTTGTGCCACAAGGTGGCTAACGGTCGCCGCGGCGTTGCGGAGACCGAACGGAAGCGCTGTTAGGGTGCTCTATGCAGAGTGTTCCAAAGAGAGGGTGAGGCAGCATGGGTCCTCCCTAGTCAATTGGGGTCCAAGGGGGACGCCAGGCTGGTGCTCAAGCCTCCTATAGTTGAAGCCGATGGAGGGGAGAGATTGGATGGCGGCGTGAGCCAACGCCAACTCTCCTCCCACCATGACGATGAAGTCCAGGTCACCAAAGTGCACATGTGAGCTCGAGACCCAGTTGATTGTGTGGCTAGCCATCCGAGGCCTGATTTGGAATGCGCAAAGGCCCCTACCTGGTGCGCCAACTGTCGGTGTTTTGAACAAACACCAACTAGTAAATTTATAATTGTTGTGCGTTAGGCTCGAATGGTGTACTAAAGGACACAAGGTTTATACTGGCTTGGACAGAATGTCCCTACATCTAGTTTGCTGCTACTTGTGTTATTAGTACCAAAAAAGGTTCATAGTAGGGGGTACAAACGGTCGAGAGAGGGACAGGTCCCAAGTCTCTGATGGAAAGGTCGAAAGGACGCCAAGAGCTCGATTGCTGCTTGGCTATGTGTTGCATGTCAAATTGATTCGTCACCTTAGTGGGGCATCCTGCCCTCCCTTTTATAGACCAAGGGGGGAGCAGGGGTTATAGATGGGAGAAAGAGGAAAAACAAAAGGTAGAGAAGGTCCTTCGAGGGCGTCGTGTCTTCCTTTTCCCTTGAGCCGGCCCTGCTGAATGGCAGACCATGCCAGGGATAGCATGTTTCATTTGATCCTAACAGGGCTGGGTTCTGGCTTCATCTCAGCAAGTGGTCATGTCCCATCCTCCCTCGGTGGACGGTGCGGTATGTCAGGGCGCCGAGCCACGACTCTACGGGGAGTAGATGGGGAAATGGCTATACGCCTATTATTGTAGATGATGTGAGTTCCTCCTTGGATTGTAGTGGTTGTCGTATGCCTGTGTTAGTATTCGCACCTGAGGGCTGATGGCAGCGCCTACAACACTATAGGATAAAAGTCGGCGCCTACAACACTGTTCGGGCCCTGTTAGGTCGGAAAGGGCTTAAAGTGCACGTCCCATCGTATCCTAACGGTACCTTCCTACAAGCGTGCAGGGCAAGGTCCTTGGTACTGTGGTTGACTCGAATGTCCTATCATACCCTATGCACTTCGTCATGAAGGAGCAGGGTGCAGTCATCGGGTGAGGTAGAGCCTGCCCTCAACGTTAGGCAAGGCGGAGCCTGCCCTCAACGTTAGGCAAGGCGGAGCCTGCCCTCGGACGTCGGGCGGGGCGGAGCCAGCCCTCAGCCATCGGGTGAGGCGGAGCCAACCCTCAGCCTTCGGGCGAGGTGGAATCTAGCCCTCGAGGGTCGAGCAAGGCGAAACCAAGCCCTCGAGGGTCGGGCAAGGAGGAACCAAGCTTCCATTTAGGCAAGAAGCATAGTAGCATTCTTATCTGACCGGAAGCGTCAATGTTCGATGGTTATTAGTTCCACCTCATTGGGTACCCTGATATTAGGTCCCCGACAGGAAGGTACCGTAGGATCTTCATGGGGATGGTGAGCTACCTCTTCTGACCATCACCAGAGTCTACCTCTATGAACCTAGAGGATTTACACTTCACATAGTACTTTGCTTCCACATGTTCTTTCCTAAAAAAGATGCATCCCTTCGGACAAGCATGTATCTGCTCATATGGCATCTTAAGTGCACGAAGAAGTTTATATACCTCATACATGCTCTTTGGAAGGATGTGGCCATCTAGGAGCAGGCTACCAAAAACTGTTAGCATAACATCGAAGGCTTCTTGACTCAAGCTAAATTGAGACTTTAAAGCCATTAGGCATGCAATGGCATCTAGTTGAGAAACCTTGGTATGCCCATGAAGGGGTTGCTATGACGTAGACAACATATCATAATACGCCTTTGCGGTTGCCTCTGGCTCCTCCTCCCTATGTCCTTTATCAAAGTGTGCTTCGTGATAGTCATTTAACATGTCTCCTACCCCAGCATCGGCATCGTAATCCTTGATGTGTTGTCTCATGACCTCGTCTCTCACATTATCGGATTCACCATGGTAGATCCACCGGGTATAGTCTGCCATAAATCCATTCTTGCAAAGATGTTTACCCATGACCACCTTTGTTTGTTCACGTGTGTTTGCACAAATGCTGCAGGGACACCAAGTGGCATACGCTCCTTTAACCCTTGCAAATGCTAGTTCCAAGAAAGCATCGGTCTTCTCAATCCATTCATCGATGAACAAACCCTGACTAGAGCAGCCCGTGTACATCCACTCATGGTCATCCATCCTCTAACATATCAGCAAGTAATATAAAAATCAATTGCATCTATAGGTTCCTACATGGCGGTCTAATAGGTAAAGATATGTCCTAATCCCACCCAAGGATGTGTAGATGGGGTTAGTTCCCATGCTCTACTCCTATCCGAGACAGAATTTTAGCAGCACCTCCCTGTTGTTCTCCAAATACACGTCCTGGCAGGAAGATTGTGTATCCAGAGAATAACAGGGAGATGCTACCGAAACTCTGTCTCGGATCAGAGTAGAGCATGGAAACTAACCCCATCTACACATCCTCGGGCTGTCCAAAAAACATGGACAATTTGAAACGGATATGATTATAGATATGCAAAGATCTGCATATTTCCAACCGTGTCTCTTTCGAATGGGAGATGCCTAGCTAGGTTACATGATATATGAACATCATATGGAAAGAGGGGTGTAGGATGCCTGACCTTGTTGTCCTGCAAAGTGACGAATCAAGGACGGTGGGGAATGATCTTTGCAATAGCCTCCTACAATAAACGAACATAATAGTGTCAATTGTAAATTTTGGTAGCACCTCCCCTGCACAGTGAGGTAACCAAAACCTACAACAAACCAATGGCACAATGGCCGACAACCACATACACACCAAACCAAAAGCACAATGGCCGACAACCACATACACATCATATACCTTGCAAAACCACGGCAAGTCGAAGCTGTGGGGCCGCGAGAGGGCAAGGCGGATGACGACTGCAGGGCAGGGCAGGGAGCAGGCCGACAACCACATACACACATCTTATACCTATGTAGTGTTTAGTATAGTGCAATTGACATTCGCAACCTCTAACCCTTTTTCCAGGAATAGCAGTTTGGTTTTCTTTAGAAAACACCTGTCGCGTAGGGGGGTAGGGGCAACGCAGGGGGAAGGGGCGGCGTAGGGAGCAGGGTGTCGATCGCCGGGGTCAAGGGCATTAGGGGGAAGCATGCTGACCACCGGGGGGGCTGGAGGCCGGCAAAGGGCCTAGCGTAGGGAGAGCCGGGGGGCGAAGGCGATAGGCGGAGCGCGGTGTTGCGGCGTGGCGTGTGTGTGATTGTGTGTGTGTGTGTGGCCGTGGGTGTGTGTGTGTGTGTGTGTGAGCATGGCGTGTGTGTGAGTGTGTGCGTGTGTGTGCGCCCGGGGGGTGGATATGCGCAAGGTTTGCCAAGTGCCCGCGGTCTAGCACTCGGCAAAGCCTTGGTTTGTCAAGTGCTATATCGCGGGCACCCGACAAACCCGTTTTGTATTTTTTTTATTTTCAAACCCTAAACTACTGTGCATGGGTGGGGCCGGTGAAGGGGTTTGCCGAGTGTACCAGGTCTGACACTCAGCAAACCCTAGCTTTGCCAAGTGCCAGATAAGGGGCACTCGGCAAACTTATTTTTTCCATTTTCCTTCTTCTCCTTCTTTTCCATAACGTGTTTTACTAAATTTGTTCTGATGTACATTGAAAATACCTTGTCAAATTCACTCAACAATGCATATTTGATTTTTCTACAAATATTATTTCATTATTTCATGCAGTTATAACTCAAATTCAATCTATATCAATTAAAATTCTATAATTGCACTTAATAAATTAAAATTGTCAAACGGATTCAAAAATTTACCAAAATTTCACATGAAACAATCTATGTTTTCTATTGCCTATACAAAAAGTTTTGAAGTCAAACCCTAGTTCGACCGTCACTTTGACTCCAAATCTTATCGAATCCTTCTCAACGCTATGATTCTTCTTCTCAGATGCTTTGGTTTTTAAACATCGTATGTGACAGATTATGTGAAACCTTCTCATTTTTTTACCATAGCCTCCCCGTATGATATCATGAGATCTTGACAAATCTCATGAATTTCATACTTCGTTTGCTTTTTTTAGAATTTAAAAACCATTCGGCCACACGTTCGTGGTCGTGTTTTCTGAACAAGATGTTCAAAATTTCTTTTGATTTCTAGGGTAAGGCCTCATGCTGGACTCAATAACATGAATATCATTTTTCTACTCATTTTATTTTATTATTTGAATCACTTGCGGTTCAAATTTGACTTATACCAAAAAATTCCTTAAAATGCAATAAATTAATTAAATATAGCAAATAGATCCAGAAATGTACAAATCTTAACATGGAGTACCACATGTTGTATGTGGAGAGTAGAAAAGGTTTGAAGGTCAGAAGAGAAAAAACTTATTATTTCATGCAGTTATAACTCAAATTTAATCTATATCAATTAAAATTCTATAATTGCACTTAATAAATTAAAATTGTCAAACGTATCCAAAAAATTACCAAAATTTCACATGAAACAATCTATGTTCTCTATTACCTATACAAAAAAATTGAAGTCAAACCCTAATTCGACCGTCACTTTGACTCCAAATCTTACCAAATCATTCTCAACGCTACGATTCTTCTTCTGAGATGCTTCAGTTTTTAAACATCGTACGTGATAGATTGTGCGAAACCTTCTCAATTTTTTATCACAGCCTCCACATATGATATCATGATATCTTGACAAATCTCATGATTTTCAGACTTTGTTTGCTTTTTTTAGAATTTAAAAATCATTCAGCCACACGTTCGTGGTCATGTTTCCTGAACAAGATATTCGAAATTTCTTTTGATTTCCTGGGTAAGGCCTCACACTGGACTCAATAACATGAATATCATTTTTCTACTCATTTTATTCTATTATTTGAATCACTTGCGGTTCAAATTTGACTTATACCAAAAAAATCCTTGAAATGCAATAAATTAATTAAATATAGCAAACAGATCCAGAAATGTACCAAATCTTAACATGGAGTACCACATGTTGTATGTCGAGAGTAGAAAAAGTTTCAAGGTCAGAAGAGAAAAAATTATTTATTTGCCGAGTACCAAAAAAAACACTCGGCAAACTTATTTCTTTGTCGAGTGCTAAAGAAAAACATTCGGTAAACTTACTTCTTTTGCTGAGTGCCACTAATGGACACTCGGCAAACTCCTAATGGCCGACACACTAACTGACGGATGTCCACATGGCGGTTTTTTGCCTAGTGTCTCTCTTTTGTCGAGTGTTTTCTCCTGGTTTGCCGAGTGGTTTTTTTCAGCACTCGGCAAAGAGTTTGTTTGTCGAGTGCCATTATTTTACCGAGTGTGTTTTTTGCAGCACCCGGCATACAACTTTTTTGCCGAGTGCCCGATGGAACGCACTCGGTAAATATTTTTGCACTTGGCAAATCTGTTGTTTCCGGTAGTGGAGGGGCCAGCCTATATTGATTGTTAGTAATCTTACAAGGAAGCATAGATATCCCAAAAAACTCACGACTTGCTGTTTTGTACATGGGAGATTTTCTCTTGTAGCATGTTTATCATGGCTGTTCATACAACTGATGTTGCATTTACGAAGAATGAGATTATGACTTCTGAATTCTGAATTCTGATGGAGAATGTAGCATTTGTGACCACACAAGGCATGACATAATGAATATTCTTGTAATCTTTGCATGCACCTGCCGCAGGTAGACTAAATATGTTATCTAAAACAGTTAGTTCATGTGGGAAGATTTCTTCTCGGTGACCTGCTTGATATGCAAATGTTCATTTACTTGAGATTCAACAATTCTATACCGTGTATGTTCAGGTAAATGACCTGATGAAGGAGCGTTTGATGCTTTTGGAAGCATATTCGTTCGGCAGATGGTGCAGTGTTGATGTTCCCAACTGTGTACTTTCCGTACGATTTTCTTTTTGTTAATGAAAACTCAGTATATTAAGGTCTCGTTTCGACTTGTTTTCGTTACAAAGTTGGGAACCGAAAAATATGGTCAATATTTTGGGAACACCATGTTAACTATACCGTATGATAATTTTTATTCCTGTCTCCAGTGTCTCCATTGCCACCTGATAAATAAATGAAAAATGGAAAAACTTTCTAGATCTTGCGGGCGTTGCGATGTGATTTAGCTTTTATGCTTAGCTATTATGATGAGAGAAGGGCAACTTTAAGAGATTAGCTAAAAGGATATTGTGAAGCCATATGTAGCTAATATATGGGCCTAAATTGTCTCCAACAGACTCTCGAAGCCCATCTTTAAATTTACTCGCTCTCTATCCCGCAGAGCTCGGTCGCTAGAATAGGATAGGAAGCCACGCTCGCCCTAGAAGAATAGCTAGAATTTTTTTAAACTCACTCTCTAAATCCTTACATGGAGAGCTATTTGAATAAAAGTCGTTTTATATATTTTTCACCTTTCAACAGCTTCACTGTATCTTGTGCTAACTTTAGAGTCATTCATGTTCTCCATCTTTGGCCAGTGAGAAACCAAAAATATATATTTTTTTAAATAAAAGGCAGGAGCTTTGCCGCTCAATTAAGAAGAACACAAAGATGTCACACATCCGAACAACATTCAAACTCTAGCACTTAGCGACAAACACATAAATAGAGCTCACCATACGTCATCGTTGTCATCACCTAGCTTTGCACGCCCCAACGAAGCAGCTCCGACTCCACTTTAGTAGGCTCCACCCAAGAAAGTCAGCGGCTCGCCGAGAGAAAGAAATACCAAGGAGGTGTAGGCCTCATCAACAGACCCGGCTCTAGGGGGAGGGCAGCTAGCTAGTGCGACCGCCGGGGGGCCATGGAGCTAGGGGGCTCAAGAGTATATAGGTAATTAGTAGATATGTTTTCTTATTTAGCATAAGCCTTTGAAGCCTATTCTACTTAACACGCAGGCCGCGAAGCGAGGAGCCGGCGACGTTTCGTTTTCCGTCAGCGCTGGTGCTTCCTATTCTCGTCCATCGACGCGGACGCTCTATTCTCGTGAGGAGAGGCTGACTTGCCCGACGCTGGCCACCCTCGCCGAATCGCCAGCACACCGCCACGCGTTATTTTCCAATTTTTAACTTGGATCGCCGGAAGCTAGCGCTAGGGACATTAGTCTATTTTTCTTATTTGTTTAATTGTTTTGTGTATGCGCTTTGCAGGGTTATAAATTTCTAATTCAATGTATTTATTTGGATATGTTAGATGTTGCCTATAAAGCATTTGTCGGGTGCTTAGAAAAGTAAAATTGTTTAAGGTCAACCACTACTGGATTAAGGCGCTTTGCCGGGTGCCGAATGCACCCGGCAAAGGCTACTTTGCACTCGGCAAAGCCTTTGCCGGGTGCAGCACTCGGCAAAGAGCCTCCGGCAAAAAATTAGTCGGCAAAGATTTCTTTGCCGGGTGTTTTTTATCGGGCACTCGGTAAAGACTTTGCCGAGTGCAAACCCGGCACCCGGCAAAGAAAAGTGGTCGTTACGGCGCCGGCTCCGTCATCCCTTGCTTTGCCGGGTGCCATGTCAGAGGCACCCGGCAAAGATTTTTTTAATTTTTTTTTCAAATTTTCTTTGCCGGGTGTCGTGCCGGGAGGCACCCGGCAAAGAATTTTTTATTTTTTTTTAATAATTTCTTTGCCGGGTTTCGTAATTTCTTTGCCGGGTGCCAGGTCATGGGGCACCCGGCAAAGAATTTTTTTTTTTTTTGAAAAAACTTTGCCGGGTGCCCTGGCCCTGGCACTCGGCAAAGCTGGGAATTCCTTTCAGAGAATTCCCAGCTTTGCCGAGTGCCAGGGCCAGGGCACCCGGCAAAGCCTCAAAAATTAATTTTTTTTTATTTTGTTTTTTGATTCTATAATCACAAACACAGCATATAAAAGATATATATCACATCTGAAGCATCACAAAGACAATATAGCATATATATATCACATCCATCTCATCACAAACTCAATACCACACATATATATCACATCGCGAATACAATACCTCACATACACGACATCACAAACATAATAGGTCCAATTACCATCGAAACAAGTCGATAGTGGATCACAGTGCATCACATGTCCATCAAGCGGTGAAAAAGAGATACAAACTAAAGGTGGGGAGGAAACTGAGTGCCTGGTGAAGGAAACTCGGCACCACCTGCTTGCGCCTGAGATGGGTCATTCGAACCCGCCGACGGAGGCTGCATAAAGGACAAGATATTCAGGCGCTTAGAGTGGGTCATCTAATGAAAGCACTAGTCGAAGCAATATGGATTCATACTCACTGGACTAGCTACAACTGGCGGCGGCGCTGGAGCGAACATCGGCACAGGTACACCGTTTACTTGCCCAAAGTTCTGCAGGAACATCGTAATCTCCGCCAGCTGCTTGGCCTGTCTCTCCCGCTCAGCCCGCTCGGCTTGTCTTTCCCGCTCGGCCACCTCGGTCCTCGCCGCCAGGTCCCGCAGCTCCTGAGCCATCCTTTCGTTATCGGCCTGCAACATTTCAATCGAATGTTTTAGTAATGTAAAGGTAACTAAGTTATGTAAAGATCAATGTACGAAGAGTTAAACTGGACTAACCTGGAGTGCGTCGACCCGCTGCTGTGAAGGGGACGGCCGTTGGCGTATGGCCGGGCCTCTGCTCGGGGTACTTGCTCGGATCTGGGAGAGGGAGGGAACAGAGCCGGACTCGAGGGTGCCATCGCCAAGCCAGTACCGCCCATGCTTCTTGCCCTGTCCGATCCTCATGACAGTCGTGCCATCAATGTCGTCGATGCTCGGATCCCAGTCTGGCCCCTGGACCGACCTTGCGTCTGACGCGTAGGAGCTGATGCGGGTGTGGGCGCTCGGGTTGCTGTACGACTCGGGTGGGTCATCCGGGCTGAAGGTGACAGCGGAAGTCGCCTTTCCCTTGCGGGCCAGTCCATACGCCATGAACGTGGACAAAGGCTGGCCACCATGCGACGCTGACTGCGAGAAAGACAACAAGATGATTAGAAGTAATATGCAGAATGGAGCGTCAGAATACTAAAAATGAATTCACGTACCCAAGCTTGCTTGTACGCGCCGAGGCTGCGGCTGCCTTGGTGGTGTGTGGGGCCTGTCGCCTGCAAAGCCCGCTCCCGGTGGGCTTCGTGTTCCTGGATATAACCCTCTATGAACCACCTGTCCACGATCATCTCCCAGCAGTCGGCAAAGGACTCGCACCACCATGGAATCATCTACATGTCATAAAGAATTTGAGATGTAAGACGACCAAATGAAAGCTACTTAATCTCAAAACGAATTAGTATTATTCTTCTTCATTTACCTCAATGTACTGTTCCCGGGTCAGAGGTATCTGTCTTGCCTGTGTCTTGCTGACTTTCTGACCAAGTCGCGTGGCGTAGTACTTGATGATGCAAGTGAGGCGCTCCTCGTAGTGCATGTCGCTGATGCGTTTCCTGGCACTTTTCACCAAGTTCTTCTCCGCCCTCTCCTCCTGTCCCTCTTCACACCTGAAAAAAGTCTGCAGACAGACACAATGTATCAATTCATTATGTCAAAAAGTGCCAAATGAATGCGATGTATTGATCAAAGTTGTGCGAACGAGACTTACCCAGAACTCTCTCCTGACCCGCTCTTGCTTGTCTTCATAATCTGCGTCGGGGGCAGATTTATAGTGGTCCCACGATTTGGCCGGCCCCACAGTCCCCTTGTGCGTGACAATGCCGGGGTAATAGTGCCTGCACAGAAGCCCCAAGATGTGGTTGGGGTTGCGTGAGTCACCAGGCGACACAACCTCCCAGTGCCTGCACAAGTCATTAACAAACATTATTAGTTTCTCTGACAATTTTCAACAGGTTATATGAAGTAGCTGTGATTAAATCTAAAGTTAGTTACCTGTCCCCCTGGGGGCGGATCACTGGGCGTAGGGGAGGAAGCGGAGGCCCAGGGAGTTTTGAGGGACCTCGCAAGTAGGGGCTAGCCGCAGCAGAGGCAGTGGAACTACTTCCGGCCTCGCCGCCCTCCTATGCCTCTCCCTCGCTGTCCATCGCCCGAACCTCGTCCGTCGCCAGAACCTGCTAGTCCTCCGAGGAGTCCGTGGTACGGCGCTCCTCCGGCACGTCACGCGGCCTGACTAGAGGAGGCCGGCCCCTCCTGCTACCGCTCCCGCTGCCGCTGCTCCTGGCCCTCTGCCTCCTCCCATCTGATGTGTTCTCTCCGGCATCAGCGTCCTGACGTGCTCTCTGGTACCTCGAGTTCACGTTCCTTGGCCCACTGCCGCGCCGCCATCTTTGTTCAATCACCTGCAATTAAAAAGAAACAAACAAGACATCATTACATGTATTAGAAATAGATGCTAAGTAAATAAACAAAACACGATTACAAAATAACATAGTATTACATGTATTAGAAGTAATCATCATTATTGGGATTATCTGGATCATATGTCTCGTCATCACTATCAAAATTGTCCAAATAAACAAGACTGTCTGAAGGTTCAATGTTGCCTTCATCGTCATCATCTAAATGTAATCGCTCAAGCATTTCTATGTCCTTGGCATTTTGCACCTCATCTCCTTCCTCGTCATCAACCCTTTCATTGTCTACTTCCATTCCAATCGCCTCGGTTAAGTCTATCACCAACCTCCCTTGTAGCCCATCTTCTTGATAGAACTCTCCATCATATGTGTTTGGGTTGAAGTTGTAATCTTCATCGTTTGGGACAGCTAGTCTACCATGTGGCGATACCTGGTGCACAATAGACCAACCCTGAAGAGCCTTGTTGCCTTGGCATGCGTATGACAAATAATAAACCTGTACGGCCTGATCCGCCACAATAAAGACATCTTTTCCTTGATAGATGGAATCGTGTCGAATCTCGACTTGACCAATATTAGGGCTCCGTTTCGTTAGTCGAGGATTGAACCAGTGGCATTTGAACATGACGAGACGAAGAGGTTTCGAACCATAAAATTCAAGTTCATAGATATCTTCAATTATGCCATGATACTCGAGGCCATCAGTGCCGGGAGTACAAACTCCGCTGTTTGTGGTTTTTCGATGGGGCCGAGCTCGCTCGTAGCTTCTTATGTGAAAGCGATATCCATTCACATCATAACTTGAATAAGCTTTCACCTTACTGTCGAAGCCATTTGCAACCTGTCTCAACTCCTTACTCATAGTTGCATCGGTTTGGGCCGGCAAGCGCAAGAAGGAAAGATTGCCGGACTAAGTACGCGAAACTCGGAATCTCGAACTAGGTACGAGGTAAATTGGACAATACCTTTGTTTTGAACCAAGAAATGAAATCGGGCCTCCCTGCTCCCGGACCCCATGAAAGAAGGGTGTCGGTTTGCCGTGGGGTAGGATCCCTTGGTTGATGCCAGGATACACGAATAAATTCCCTGTGCAAACGAGAAAGAATCAGTTGGATGCAGAATAGTGACAGCGTATTTAAACAAGTTCTTTGAGAACTTACTCAATGAACGACTTCACCTCGGGTAGGTTGTGGAACACATATAGCATGATCATGCGCCACTCTTCATTTTCCAACCTCTTATTGGTCGATCCACTTGACCTGCCGAGTTGCCCTTGGAAAAGGCTAAGGTTGGATTCATTCTCGTCAATATTGTAGCGAGGGAGTGGATTATGCACGCTAGGAAGGTTCTCCGTGTAGTATAGCTGTGTGAAGTTTGTCACCTCCTCCAGAATGGAAGCCTCTGCAATGGAAGCCTCAATTTTGGCTTTATTTCTACATTTTTTGCGAACGACCTTCAGACATCTCTCGATTGGGTAGCACCAACGGGCCTGCATGGGCCCCCCCATACGTGCCTCATACAGGAGGTGCACAATCAAATGCTGCATCGACAAGAAGAAGCCGGGTGGAAAGATCTTCTCCAACTTACAAAGCAACTCAGGTGCCACTTTCTCCAAGTTTGCAACCACGGTCCGAGATAGCTCCTTGGCACAAAGCTGGCGGAAGAAATAGCTCAACTCTGCCAGCACTAGCCAGAGATGCTCAGGAACGTAGCCTCGTACCATCGCCGAAAGAAGCCGCTCAATCCATACGTGGTAGTCATGACTCTTTATGCCGTTGACTCGCATAGTGCCTAAGTTCACTCCCCTACTCAGGTTCGCTGCATACCCATCAGGGAATATTAACGCCTTGATCCATCGTAGTACTTCCCTCCTTTGTTCGGGTTTCAAGATGAAATCGGCCTTAGGCCTTTTCCAGTTCTTGCCGTTTGTAGGAGGCCGCATCACTTGCTGTGGTCTATCGCACAACGTCGCCAGGTCCACTCTAGCCTTAGGGTTGTCCTTAGACTTGTCAGTGTCCATGAGTGTTGCCCAAAGTGCCTTAGCGATATTCTTTTCAGTGTGCATTACATCAATATTATGGGGCAGTAGAAGGTCATCGAAATAGGGGAGCCTCGTCAAGCCGGACTTATGAGTCCACATGTGTTGCTCACCATATCCCACAAAACCACCTTCTTCATTGGGCAAGAGAGCATCTATCTGAGCATGAACCTCGGCACCAGTCTTCAAGTGCGGTCTAGGGTCCGTGACTGCGACACCTTTCCTGAAGTTCTTGGTGTCCTGTCGGAATGGATGGTTGGAATCTAGGAATTGACGATGTTGATCGAACGACGAATACTTACCACCCTTCTTCAACCAAATGAACCTCACAGCTTCCTGGCATATTGGGCACGGGAACTTCCCGTGAACACACCAGGCGCTGAATAACCCATACGCCAGGAAGTCATGCATGGAGTACTGGTACCAGACGTACATTTTGAAGCTTTCCTTTGTAGCTCGGTCGTATGTCCATACCCCTTCATTCCAAGCTTTGATCAACTCATCAATCACAGGCTCCATGAACACACCCATCTTACTCCCTGGGTGCCCGGGAATTATCAACGTCAAGATCATGTTATGTCGTTGAAAGGCGACGCTAGGGAGGAGATTGAGGGGGATAACAAACACGGGCCAACATGTGTAAGGGGCAGACATCATGCCATAAGGATTGAACCCATCTGTTGCCAGCGCGACACGTACATTACGAGCCTCATTGGATTTCAAACGATGCTTGTCATTAAAGCTGGTCCATGCTTCACCATCAGATGGATGCACCATCTTGTCAGGATGGTAGCGTTTGCCATTCTTGTGCCACGTCATCTATTTCACGGTTTCCTCGGTCATGAATAGCCTTTGAATCCTCGGCATGAAGGGAAGGTGCCGTAGGACTCGGGCGGGTATCTTAAGCTGGGTCTTCTAGCCACCACCGTCACCAGACTCTACCTCTAGGAACCTAGAGGCTTTACACTTCGGACAGTACTTTGCCTCCTTGAGTTCTTCCCAAAATAGGACACACCCATTCAGACAAGCATGTATCTGCTCATATGGCATCTTTAGTGCTTTAAGGAGCTTGTGTGCCTCGTACATGGTCTTCGGCAACACGTGGTTTTTTGGAAGCAGGGTGCCAACCACGGCCAACACCTTATCGAAGCCTTCTCGACTCCAGTTTAAATCGGACTTCAACCCCATCAAGCAACTTATGGCATCCAGCTGGGAGACCTCAGAATGAGCATGAAGGGGTTTCTGTGCTGAGTCCATCATGTACTTGAACGCATCTATGGCTGCCTGCATCTCCGCCTCCTCACGTCCTTCAGCAAACTATGCTTGGTGAATGTCATCTACCATGTCTGCTACCCCAGCATCAGCATCGAAAGCCTCGACGCGTTGTCTCACCACCTCCTCTCTCATACAATCGGCTTCACCATGGTGGACCCACCGGGTGTAGTTTGGCGTAAACCCATTCTTGTGCAGATGTGTACCCATGAGTTCCTTGTCTAGCATTCTCCTGTTACCACACTTGTTGCAGGGACACAAAGCCATTTTTGGGAATTTTGCGGCCTTGCCAAATGCACGATTCAAGAAACGATCGGTCTTCTGCATCCATTCATAGCTGGCATCACCCTGACTTGTCCGACCCGTGTACATCCACTGACGGTCCTCCATCCTCTAGCATATATAACATCACCACAGGTGACCATCAATTGCATCTACGCGGTGTCCCTACTCTCTAATAGGTGAGGATAGGTCCTAATCCCACCCGCGGATGCGTAGATGAGGTTAGTTTCCATGCTCCGCTCCTTTCCAAGATGGAATTTTGGCAGCACCTCCCCGCCGTTCTCCTGATACACGTCCTGCAAGGGAGAGTGTGTATCCGGAGAACAATGGAGAGGTGATGCCGAAACACCGTCTCGAACCGGAGCGGAGCATGAAAACTAACCTCAACTACGCATTCGCGGGCTGTCCAAAAAGCATGGACAATCCGAAATAGATACGGTCGCAGATATGCAAAGGTCCGCATATCTCCGACCGTATCTCTTTCGAACGGGAGACACCTAACTAGGTTACGCGACCAAAAACCACATACGGATAGAGGGGTTATACCTAGGGTGGCGTTGAGGTCCGGGTAGCGGGGCGGTGGAGAGTCGGTGCAGTGGCGAGTCGACGCGGTGCAGGAAGACCCGCAGCGCCGACGAAGACGATCGGGGTCGCCGAGTCCCTCCCACAGGTCCTCCTGCAAAAAAGGGCAAAAATGGTTAGTGTCGACTCAAAATTTTGGCAGCATCTCCCCTGCACGGGGAGGTTCCCAAAACCTGCAAAAAACATGACACGAAGGCCAACAACCACATATATACCAAACATGGCACGAAGGCCAACAACCACATATATACTAAACATGGACACGAAGGCCAACAACCACCAATATATCAAGAGGGGCCATGTACTTTAGTTCTCTTTCCATGCACATGAAAGTATTGAAGTAGTACAACAACAATTACTACTAACCCTACAACTACTACTAACACTACTACTAACAACTACTTAACTACTAACAATGCTAACAGTAAGAACTACTTAACTATTAACAACTACTACTACTAACCACTACTACTTACTAACTACTACTATTTACTAACACTACAACTAACACTACTAACTACTACAACTAACACTACAACTAAAACTACTAACTACTACTACTAACACTACAACTAACTACTACTAACACTACTAACTACTACTACTACTAACACTATAAGGGTAGGGCTTACCTTGGCGGCAAGAACGGTAAGAGCGAGGGCCGGCGACGACGGCAGGGATGACCGCAGCAGCGCGAGGATCAACGGCCGGTCCGAACGGCGCGGGGATCGACGGGCGGTCGGGTCGGCACCTTCCTCTTCTTCCTCCTCCCCCTTCTCTTTCTTCCTCTTCTTCCTCCTCCCCTTCTCTTTTTTCCTCTTCCTCCTCCCCTTTTTTTTCTTCTTCTTCCTTCCTCCTCCCTTCTTCCACCTACCTCCTCTACTGCTGCCGGCGGCGGGAGGAGCCCGGCGGCCAGACCACGGGCAGCCGGCCTCGTCGGGGACGGCCGGCGAGGTAGGGCCGCGTGGCCGCCGCGGCCGGCGAGGCTGGGGGCGCCGGGGCTAGGCAGGAGCGCCGGCCGAGCGCCGGCCGGGCCGAGCGCCGCCGGGGGTCGTCGGGGCGGGGCCATGGCCGCGGGGCCGCCGGATCCGGGCTGGAGCGCCGGCCGGCCGCCGGGGCGAGCGCCGCCGGGCGTGGGCGCGGCTCGCGCGGAGCGCTGGGCCGCCGGTGCCGGCGCCGCGTGGTCGCCGGGACTGTGCGGCAGAGCAGCGAGGCGCGGGAGAGGCGCGGGCGCGGCGGACCGGCGAGGCGCGGGCGCGGCGGGCGCGGCGGGCGCGGCGGAGCGCGAGGGCGGCGGCGGCGGCTGCGGACCGCAGGCGCGGGGTCGGTCTGCTGGAATAGAATATGGTTGGGACGGGCCGGCCTTTTTAGTCATGCGCCTTTGCCGGGTGCCAGGTGACGACGGCACCCGGCAAAGAATTTTTTTAATTTTTTTTTTAAATTTCTTTGCCGGGTGCCACGCCGTTAGGCACCCGGCAAAGAATTTTTTTAATTTTTTTTTAAATTTCTTTTTAAATTTCTTTGCCGGGTGCCCCATGACCTGGCACCCGGCAAAGGCTTCTTTGCCGGGTGCCCTGGGTGGCACCCGGCAAATTTTTTTTTTTTTACCCCATTTTTTTGTGGGGACTTGCTACAGTAAATATATCCCTGTTTCAAAATTTGGGACAATTATGAGTTCTTTAACAATATTTTCTTAATTTTTTCCGTTGCATTGAATTTTTTCGACTATTCCAAATTTGAACTGCAGGTACATGAAATAATGGAATTTCGTCATTCAAAAAATAGTATTCATGATATTTAGGCGATGTTGAGGCCGTATGCAGGAAGTGGCATGAAATGTCGCGCATCATGTTATCGTAACATGACGATGTACTCACGGGGGAAGTTTATTTAAATTATATAAAATCCAAACGATGTCCGAAAATCACGAAACTTGTCGATGTGTCTTGTTATCACATGTGGAGGCCCTGGTTAAAAATTGAGAAAGTTTCGAGCAAGTTGCGACGTCGGCTGCCTAAAACCCAGACAAACTTTCTCAATTTTTAACCAGGGCCTCCACATGTGATAACAAGACACATCGACAAGTTTCGTGATTTTCGGACATCGTTTGGATTTTATATAATTTAAATAAACTTCCCCCGCGAGTACATCGTCATGTTACGACAACATGATGCGCGACATTTCATGCCACTTCCTGCATACGGCCTCAACATAGCCTAAATATCATGAATACTATTTTTTGAATGACGAAATTCCATTATTTCATGTACCTGCAGTTCAAATTTGGAATAGTCGGAAAAATTTAATACAACGGAAAAAATTAAGAAAATATTGTTAAAGAACTCATAATTGTCCCAAATTTTGAAACAGGGATATATTTACTGTAGCAAGTCCCCACAAAAAAAATGGGGTCAAAAAAACAAAAAAATAATAATAATTTGCCAGGTGCCACCCAGGGCACCCGGCAAAGAAGCCTTTGCCGGGTGCCAGGTCATGGGGCACCCGGCAAAGAAATTTAAAAAGAAATTTAAAAAAAATTAAAAAAATTCTTTGCCGGGTGCCTAACGGCGTGGCACCCGGCAAAGGCTGACGGCCGCTGGCCGCCGTCAAGCCGGCCACCTTTGCCAGCGGCCATATTTTGTCGAGTGGCCGGCACCCGGCAAAGACCAATTTTTGCCGACGGCTGGAATTTGCCGAGTGTCCGGCACCCAGCAAAGGCTGCTTTGCCGGAGGCCTTTCTTTGCCGGGTGTCGCCAGGCCTGGCACCCGGCAAAGAATTCCTTTGCCGGGTGCCCGATAAAAAGCACCCGGCAAATTTTTTTGCTCCCGGCAAATCAGCCGTTTCCTGTAGTGAACTATGTTACCAGAAAGATTGAATGGCTTGACTATGTGTAGCATTGAGAAGAATGTTTTGGACGACATTGACTCGATATTGTTTCTGAAGATTTTGCATCAAGAAATGCCCCAAGACGGTTTTTTACGAGGCACTGAAGCATTCTATTTTTATTTGAGAAAATCATAATAGTTATTGTTCTTTTAATTTTTTTGTTGTACTATAGTTATCTCTTATGAACTAAATATATGTTGCAAATTAACTTTAATTATTCATACTATATATTAATATTTACATTAAAAAATTGGTTCAACGGGCCCTTATCATCTTGTTTGCCTAAGGGCCCTTAAAATCGTAGAGCCGGCCCTGCTAGCAATCCTGGGGTTGTGTGAGAGTGAGGTCATCGGCCATCATAGAGAGTACGAGCTACTGCTATGGAGGAGTACTCTGCAGCATCCTGAATACTGCATACTGTACATTGGAGTAACCACGGCTCAGCTGTCAGCGGACTATCTGTCGGCAACCAATGCCGCCGCCAATCCACCTCAGTCCTCACCTCACTGTGTTTGCCTGTACCCTCTACGTAGACTGTAGACTGTGCCCATGCTGGCCTATAAACTGGTGAATAATACACTGAATACTTACAACTTACTGCTATCTCTCTGATCTTTTCCGACCTTTAAGCTGCAGTTAAGCTGGTGAATACTGAATACTATACTACCATTAAGTTTTAAGGTACAGTTGCAAAGAACCTTTCCGACCTTTTGCGCGGCACAAACCAGTTCGCTAATCAAAAGACAAAAGTCTAACCCCCTATTTCCAATGCCGGTAATTTCACCCGCACCGATTGAGTTTCATGCACCGACCAATTCACCCGCCGAAAAACTGACCGAGATGGATGCCACAGATTTGGGATCAGCCGACGAAGAACAATCAGTAGTATAGTCTCTGGGTAATATCATGTCCACGAGCACGCAAGCGAACGAAAACGAGTGACAAGAGAGCATAAAGCGGCGAGTGCCTGCTTCCTTTTGGGCCAGCATGACAGTGACTTGAGAGAAGGCAGGGGTATTATTGGTGCATCTGTATGTATGTACACGAGTCTGAAAACATGCATCAAATACGATCAGCGAGGTGTCTGCCCCAGCAACATGCATGGGGCTAAGCTAGCACATGGACGTGTTGCTGATCTCTCTACCGTACCTTTTGCTCTGTTCATGAGCCTTGCTGAGAAGCCAAGAGGCGTCCTAACAAAGCACATGTGACTCCTTGCAGGGAGTGCTTCTTCCTTCAGACATGCAGTGTTGTCCTTCGAGTAAACTGGCCATTATATTTACAGCAGGTAATTAACTTAGTAACTTTACGCGACCGAATGCGTGATTCACTAGCTAGCATCATTGCTCCAATTAATGGGTGGTGGAACAGCATGCGCCAATCGTGACACACTGACACTGAAAGTTCCCACGGCATGATGAAATGTTGCGGATCCCACTGCTAGATTGTAGGACGGATCGAATCGATCAGTTGTGGCGCTGAGAGCAGGTAACGTGGCTGCCTTCTCCAATAATTGCCAAGACTATGCAAGGAACTAATTCAGCAGCAACATTTTATTCATTCTACACACATAGGATGGCACTTGGGACTGGGATGCCAGTTAACACATTATTAGGTAATCATAAACTGAAAACACCGTACGAAATACCTGCTAAGATTGTCTTAGTTTGATGACGGCCCTCGTTCACAAAATCATTCTATTATCGACCGAGTTATTCTCTATATCTTTATATAAAATAAAATAAGAAGATAGAGATACTCATCCATCGATGATCATCTTCCTCTCACTTCCACCGCAGACAAAATTTTTAGCCCATGAACAATGACAATCCTCTTATTGAGTTTCGCGTTGTTTTTTGTGCTCAGTAAATCAATTACCTCGATATGGTGGGCGCTCAATCCCAAAGCAGGATGCTGACATCCACATAGTCACCATGCGTTGCCTAGCCAGCGGTTGGTGGCTACATGGCAGCGGACCAGACCACCCATGGGCTTCAATGTTCTCAAATATGTCATGCAAAGCCTGAGAGACTAACATCCTTTCAATATACAGTCACGTGTTGTGAAGCAATAAGAATTTAAAGAATTTTTTTTAATTTCCCTATGTTTGCGTGCACACCTAATTGCATGATTAAATCATATTAATCCTATTTGAAGGAATGAAATTTTAGGGTGTTACACACACATTCGATAAATGACATGATAACACAAACTAAAATTATATTTGAGCACTATGACTTGGGTACAACATGATATATACTCCTTTTTCTTAGCTTTACTGAAGAGTGAGGAGTGAGAATGAAAAAGAGTACACACAGTCTTGGAGGGGAAAAAAGTACATATAGAACCATATGCTTGACATGATACATATATACTCCTTTTTGCTTAGCTTTATTGAGGAGTGAGGATATAGTCTTCGAGAAAGAAAAAAGTACATATAGAACGTTGTGCTTGACATGATTGCTAAATTCGACTACTATATTGTAACTATATATATGGTGCACAGCATGTAGTATTATATTTAGACAAAGGTTATCTCAGTAAACATTGAGGAAGCCTATGTTCTTGAGTGCATCGGCAGCATTTAGTGTTTGCACAGTTTCGAGCCCCTGAGTATGTTGTTGTGGCGGCCAGGCACCATCTCTGTCCCACAGCCACAAGCAATACGAGATTTGGCCCCAACGCAAGATTAGGTTGACGTGGTGGTCCTTGAGAAACGTTTCGGTCCCCAAGTCTTCGGTGAAAACCTTCGATATCGGCTGGAGGCATAGCGCCTCAGTGATCATAATCATAAATGTGACAACAACGTTCTTAGTGTCGTTGACAGGTGTTGTGGACGGGTTATATTCTGACAATATTCTGAGCACTCTTATGGCCGCATCCGCACCCAGAGGGATACTAATAAAGTTTTTAAACCCACTACATTTACTAGGTCTTCGTAATCCCTAGGAAATGGAAGTGCTATACCGTACCGTTAGTGAAATGGCTGTCAAAACTGGGGAAGTAGTTGCAGTGATTTGCCCTGTTCATGAACCCCGTCAGAAACTAATTTGATTTGGTTTCTTCTAATATCTCAGTTGATCAGTGTCTACACCCAAAGGATCACGGAACTGAAGCTCTCACTGGTCATTATACAGCAGTGTTATATATCCACAGCCAGACTGCAATATATATATACACACAAAGTCCTCGCTTGGTCTACCATCAAAGTAGGAATGCCTTGCTTCTTGCATGCCTGTGGCACTTCATTTGCATGAGGTTTCCTGAAACCACACATGAAGCTCAGCATGAACCAGGATGGAACACATGACAGTGACACACTCGACGTACACAACAGGCGGAGCAAGGCTTCATCATAATCATTTTATTAGCATCAATGTAGCAGCACTACATAACAGAAAATGCCATTGCCGGTTCAAAGATGGCAGATGATGTGTTCTTCTTCTGCTCCGCGAGGAATTTCCGGCCTTTTCGTGTTGGTTTCATGCACCACATTGCGTTTCATGCACCAGCCAATTCACTTGAAGGTTTAGCCTCTGTACCAGTGCCCCCCCGCGATTCCTCCACCCACACATTGCAATTGGATCCCACCCTCTAACAGCCATATATCAGACAATGGGTCCCACCCCCCTATCCATGAAGGAATGAAAAAGAAAATGTTTTGAGAAGAGCGTAAGAGCAGGATACTACACTACTGCCTGTACGTGTCTCTTTTGGGTCAGCATGACAGTGACTTGAGAGAAGGGCAAAGGCATTATTCATCTGATCCATGAGACACTGAATAATGATCCGATGGGAGGTGTGAGGGTGCCTTCCTGCCCCAGCAAGCATCAGCAGCAGCATGGATGGGGCAGCCTCACATGGATTGTGTTGTGCGCGATCGATCGATCCATCCATCCATCCGTCTCTAGCTCGCCCTCTTCCACACATCCTAGTATCCTACAATGCAAACCCCACACAGCAGCAGCAATTATACTCCTGCCCATCTTACACTTTCCACTATGTTTTCCCCCAACCTTGCTGAGCTCCCAAACAAAGCACATGTGACTATGTGAGGGCTTTGCCGGGAGAAGGAAGCTAACCCTTTATTTCCAGACACTACAACCTCACAATGCTAGCTTTTGGAGTAGATTTTTTGCGCGGGAAACACTAGGAAAAGCTCCATGGATTGGTGACCCCAGCATGGCATGGCAGGCGGCAGCTCAAGATGAAACTACAAGGAATAGGATGGCATATGAAAGCGTAGTGTGTTTGGTAGTCCTAGTATTTGTCTGTCACAAAACAGGCCATGATCCTCTTTCTCGATGTGGCCATGGAGCGGCACGTGCCGGATCGTGACTCTGAAAGTTCCCATGGCACGATGCAGTGCGTGCCATGCAAGGTGTGCCTGGGGTAGCGTTGGCACGTGACAGGGATGAACCAAAAGGGTTTTACGACTCCTCCATGCATGTTACCCAGTACCCAATGCTTAGATTGCTTGGCATGTTAGGATGGAATCCATCCTCCGGTGGTGGCTCCAAAAGCAGGGAGCCTTTGGGTTCAGTACGTTTCTTTTCCCCGGAAATTCCCTCTGCCCTTGCCGTACTACGGAGAAATGCTTCATCGTCAGGGATTTACAAAAGCGGTTTATGGATGGTGGTGGAGACCGGCCTCTGTGCAAATTTCAGCCCATGCCCTGGCCCCAGATCAAGAATTCAAGATGTTCCTTTCTCTCGCCACAGGAGAGTAAAGTACCAAATACTCCTAGTTGGGCTCTATCCACTACTATGTCAGATACATTTGTAGAGCGGAGGCCCAATGAGCAGAGTAACGGCCCAGTAAGTTGTATGGTGAGGGGGGAAAAAGAGAGAGAGAGAGAGAGCAGAGGCACAGCCAAACTGCCCAACCAAGCAATGAGCCCAACCAATCCCAGCAGAACAAGAACATATTTAACCGACAGGGTACCCACCGTAGCAACAACCAAGAAGCCCAAAGAGGTTCAGGCACCGTAGCCGAGACATCTCACAGATTACAATGTATATGATCAGCAGCCATAGGACGTCTGACAGGGCAATCTTCTCAGGTTACCAGGTTTGTCTCAGAGGTTATCAGGATAAGAACCACTGACATGACAGCGCCGCCGAGTCACCGACAGACTTGCTCATTCATTCCTTGACACCCTTGTTGATGAGGGACTTGTGGATGTGGGGGATGACGCCGCCGCCGGCGATGGTGCCCTTGATCAGGGTGTCCAGCTCCTCATCCCCGCGGATCGCCAGCTGCAGGTGCCGGGGGCTGATGCGCTTCATCTTGAGGTCCTTGCACGCGTTCCCAGCCAGCTCCAGGACCTCTGCTGTCAGGTACTCCAGGATGGATGCCGCGTACACGGCCGCTGTTGCTCCCACCCGCCCATTGGCCTGTGACCTTTCTTTCAGCTGGCGGTGGATGCGTCCGACAGGGAACTGAAATTTACACATGATCAATCAGCTTATAATGAAGTTATAACTTATGTAGTCAGTCATCTACTGTTTGATGTTCTTCTGAAACAAAAGCAAAAGATAATTCAAGAAGACATGCAGTGTAAGCTCAGCAATAGAAACATACTACATGCCCGATGCCCTGACCAGACTATACTCTCCGCACAAAGTAAATACAGGGGATTGCAGAAACTTTTGTAGATGTGGCAAATCAACACCTAACAATACATGAGACAATACTATCAACCACACAATAGATTGAGGACACAAGCCAAAGTCGGTCTAAACGGGTGCTAGTGCTAGTGCTACTGCTACATAAGGGCAGTCTGTAAAGACAATAGTCAATAGTGTCTTCCTTTTTTTTCAATGTAGTGAGTTCTGAAATGCACAGCTCTACTATTCATATCTGCAACTAGGAACCATTGTTCCTTCAGAACTTCAGTGGGTCCGAGGGTCCAAGACCCTGATGCCTAGAGGCCTCAGTGGAACAATCACATTATGACAGACATTGGCGACACCTGATCTGGTTTTGATCAGTGCAAAGATTTTAGGACTAAATAATATATGATTTCCACTATGTGGGGAGGCCACGTCTGAAAAGCTCAGGGTGCAAAAGGATCTGGAAATCATGTCATGGTCAGTTTGGCCTTGGAATAGTTCTAGCAAACAGGGCACACACAACACCAGTTGTGGCTGTATGACATTACTTGGACAAGAAAAGCAAATCCTAGTTTTCCCAATCCAAAGGAACAATAAATATATCATATACTGCAACAGATAAAGCTCTGGAGCTTGGATTTTCTGACAAACTCAACTAATTAAAAAAACACCATAGTGATAGAAGAGCTAAAAACAAAATAAGCTTATACTAGTGTACAGTTCACTTATGAAATGGTATCCAACTCTGGATCAAATTAATGAACAACAGACATAGACGTATAATTGAAACCAAGTTAGCACTTGTCCATATTCTGTAGCATATAATTTGATTCAAAATTAAATAAGCATTAACTGTCAGGACAGAACACTATGGCTGAGAACTAACTTCTTGTCCCTAGGGGGCACGACCAAGCAAGGTTAGCAATGCAGACAACTTGTAAGACCCATGTAAACCACCCAGACCAATCAGCTCATGCACCAAATTCATTTTTTGGATGTTCTCAAGAAAAGATGAACACAAATTTATAAAAATTCCACTACTTTCATAGCTGCATATCTACTTCAAATAGATTGGTTGCATTTTATCTGGGCAATGCCCAGTCCTCAGGTACAGCTTGTCAGTTGGCACTAGAATACACATGAGCAAAACATGAAAAGTTGAAGTCCAACGTATGTACTCTGTTCCTCAACAGGTGTAAGGTAATCCAGACACAGAATTGATGTTTATGTTCAGTTTCAACTCTAGATGGTCCCAATTCATGCACCGCCAAATATGGTATCATTCAGCACTTGGGAGTTAAGCCCCTGAGTCATAGACTCAAAGAAACAAACATTGCACAACATCCCCTACATATAGACCCCAGAAGAAAAGAACCAGCAAAGGCAATTAGATGACCGATCAATAAAAACTGTACCATCCACCTCATTGGCGACCCTGGAATGGAGTATTACACCCGCACATGCCATGCTATGTCGATGACAATGCCCAGAGCCCCAGAATACATGATCAAACAAGAAAACCAGCAAATAAACAATCTTAATTTTTTCTGCTGCCTACTGGTGTTCCAGGCCAACGCCCGTGATCAAACAAGCAAACCGGCAAATCCATGATCAAACAATCAAACTAGCCAATAAGCATCGCACGTGAAAGCTCTACATCAAGAGTTCCAGGCCGACGCCCGACTACGCAGACTAAAATAAGAAATTCCCCAACCAAAAAGTCAAATCTTTCGCGCTAATAGTAACAAGAGGCCAAGAACAACGTTTTCCACTCCAAGCGGACATGGCAGGCCACCGCAAAAACAATCCACACCCCGTATGCCAAGAACGCACAGAAAGCAGCGTCACGCCCAAGAACGAGCCCTCATCGCCCCGTATGCCAAGAAAGCACAGAAAGCAGCAGGCGTCAGCGTCACGCCCAAGAACGAGCCCTCATCGCGCAAGGGACGAAGCAGAGCAACGAGCGGAACAAGGACGAAGCAGAGCAACGAGCGGAACAAGAACAAGCGAGCGGAGAAAGGGGGAGACCTGGAGGCCGGCGCGCGCGGAGCGGGTGATCGGCGCCTTCTTATCCTTGTCCATGCCGGCCGCTATCTTCGCGGCGATGAGCCCCTTCCCTCCCTTCCCGGCCATGCTCTTCCTCCTCCGCCTCGCTCCCGCGAAACGCACCTGGAAAACGAAGCGAAAACCCCCAACGATTTCAGGAAAACCACCAAAGAAAACGACCGGAATTTTGCTAGAAACCGTGGGGAAGAACAAAGACGAGCGGATTCCGGTTGGAATTGGGCTAGGGGCTTACGGTTTGGAGAATGTGGCGGCGGATTCGAGCGAGACGAGCAAGCGATTGCAAGGGCGGTTCTTGCCGGCGTTGGGGTTTTCGTCTCCCGGGCAAGGGTTTATACGAGGAGAGAAGCGTGGGGCTTCGGGTCTGTGGATTTGCGGTGTGGGCCTTTACTGGGCTATAAATAACAGGCCCAATTCGTCCCGCCCACCTATTAACTGGGCTAAATGAAAAGGCTCGCCGGGTGATCGCGTCTGGCGGGCTGACCTGTCAATAGCTTATAAACTGGATCCAAGAGTTACTAAAAAAAACCTGGATCCAAGAAAATCTGCCAAACAATTTTCTACTGATAAGTTGCCTATACCATGCTGTCACCTGGTGATTCTCTGAAGCATGATTTCAAGACTGCTTTGGGGTATTTCACAAGATATAACCAAGTGGAAATGCTGAACCTCAATTTATTCATTGCTATTTTTGTGAAATAAAGTGACACCAGTTTACAGAAGTGTTGTACCTCTGTAATATGCTATTGTACAGACACAAAAGAGAGAGAAAAACATGGAAATTATTATAAGTGTTTGGACGATGGGTATTTTGTCAGAATTTTTTGCATTTAGTTCAAAGTTTGAACTAAATCTCATAACTGCCAACAAACTATCCATCATCCAAATCATCCTCTTGTGGAGTCAAAAGTGAATCAAGAAATGGTGTATAGGTCGTGACTACAAATCATGGAAACTGAAACCATTGTGTATACTGGTATATCACTGCCCAGGTCTCGGGCGACTGGCCGACGCAGCCAAAGTTCACTCCTTGCCATCTGCGGCGCGGAGGGAGCCGAGCTGAACTGGGGCCTGTGTCTGCACGACCTTGGATGATCCGTAGACCGACAGATCCATGCCCTCCGCCTTCTCCTTCTCAAGCTGCTCCTTGATCCAGAAGTAAGTGATCCTCAGCCCGTCCTGCAGGCCAAATTGGGTTCAGTGCAATGAATGATCAGATTATGTAGGTGCGAATTCAGGGATCTGAAACGATGGTATGTGTGAAATTTGGTAGAGTACCTTCAGCCTCATAGTCGGAGCCCAGCCAAGCTTCTCCTTAATGAGTGTGTTGTCTGAGTTGCGCCCACGCACACCCTCCGGCCCGGGAATGTGGTGGATGGGCAGCTGCTTGTTCTCAAAGCTCAGGACTATTTCAGCCATCTCGTTCATGCTGACCATTTCGTCACTTCCAATGTTTACAGGCTCACGGAAATCAGACTTTGTTAACCTGATGCAGTTGACAAAAATAACAGCTTAGTTCACCATAAAAGGATTTCCCTTGGAACTTTCTGCATCACTATAGTTATTTCCTTATTCCGAAAGACTTTTTTCAATTTCATTTGAGCCAAAACGAGAATTACTCAGAGCCTTTTTGTAGAACAAGTGCGAAGTAATGTCAAGGGAACAAGATTTACTTGCTTGTTACTATAAAATAAGGAGATACTCTTTAATGAATAATATTTACTAGCTTACTGTTACATGTTGTGCTGTTTTTCAACTCCGGTCTCTGATGTACAAGCAGAGACAAAGGTGATGACAGCAACATATTTTATGAGCTTCGGAAGGTCCTTGCCACAGATGTATATGGCTTCAAGAATAGTTATTCAAAGCTCAAAAGTAGGAGGCCACATTCACATTTTTTAAGTTATAATATATGTTGTGCTGTTTTTCAACTTCGATCTCTGATATTCAAGCAAAGACAAAGGTGGTGACAGCACAGACTTTCTGAGCTTTGGAAGATCCTTGCGGCAGATGTATATGGCTTCAAGGATACTGATTCAGAGCTCAGAAGCAAAGAAAGATAAATTCACACCTTTTTTTTGTTTTCTACCCAACGTTATGTTGTTTTTCAACTCCGATATCTGATGTTCAAGCAAAGACAAGGTGATGACAACACGGTTTTCTACCAAATGTTGTGTTGTTTTTCAACTCCGATCTCTGATGTTCAAGCAGAGACAAAGGTGATGACAGACTTTGTGAGCTTTGGAAGATCCTTGCCGCAGATGTCAAAGCTTAAAGGATACTTATTCAAAGCTCAGAAATGGAAGGCAAATTTCATAGTTTTTTTTCCTTTCTCCATTGTTTCATTACTATTAGTTGAGAAAACATTTAGCAAAATAGTACCTTTTAGCAGATTGCACTGTTAGGTTGCAGTTTAAGGTTGAACTTATGCAAATATAGCCATAGCATCCAAGCTAAATAGTGACATAAACAACAGAAATTACAGGACATTTTGCCTGTTTCAGAAGGAGCATGTCTGTTTTAGAAGTGAAGAACTACCCTGTCATTGCATCTTGTAGAATTTGCAGTAAGTATGAATTTCTAAAGAGCCAAAAGCAACTTAGTAGTGCCCTTATCGATCTGTAGGGACTACATTAATGTTTCAAGAAAGGCCTTACACAAAAAAACTAAGGCCCATATAAAATGTGTTTACCAAAGCATATCTTTTTGTCCAACCACACCCCTAGAAAACTGCATGTCAGAGACAACTAAACCTTTCTCTTGGGACATAGTAGCAAGACTAGGTTGATGTTAATTAGTATGAGCTTAACCTAAGATATCTGAAAGAAAAGGAAAGTGTTATAATGTAGCAGCCAAAGGTGAGATGAAATTTTGCTTACCTAAGGACACCTTCAACACATTCATCAATAAATGTGAAGGATCTGGTTTGCAGGCCATCGCCCCACATCTCAAAGCGCCCAGTGGAGGTTAAAGCCTTCCTGCAGAAAGCAGCAGGCGCCTTCTCCCTTCCACCTATATTGCCAAATAATAAACATAGGGCAACATCATTTAGAAAATTGAGAGCACCAACAAAAACTGGCAAAATATTACTAGTTACCAGATAGCAACTTACCTTTCCATGTTCCAAAGGGACCATATATGTTGTGAAAGCGACCGACCCGGCACTCAATGCCAAAATCCTTTGTATAGTGCTTGCACAGTTCCTCAGTAGCAAGTTTTTCCAAGCCATAGGCATCTTGAGGCTAAAAATTAGGCATCACTTCAGTTAAAACCATTTCGCCTTCACAAGTCGCAGCTCAAGTAAGAGGCAATAAACACAAGCATAAAGAAATGTGAAAGTTTAGAAACCTCAGCAGGCCAAGCATCTGACTCCTTTAAGCTAACTACAGTTTCCAACTGCTTAAATTCAGGGTAGATGCAGGCACTTGATGCATAAAAGAACCTGCCATGGAAACAGACAGAAATTTAAAACTTTGTTTCAAGGGATGAGCACTAAATTAACCTCAGTTGCATTTGACAGCAATGCTCTCATAAAGTAGTTTGTTTTGGGCCCTTCAAACAAATGCAAACATTTCCTAAGTTTTTTGTTTTCCGAATTTAACGTTTAATTTTGTAACTGCACCATTTAAAGGTTAAAAGTGCACACAAATTCAATATCATATTTGGAAGTTTCTCAATACTTTATACACATTAAGAAAGTATATGAGAGGACCATTATCTAGGCAAAAGAAATGGACAAGGTCAGTACCTTCACGTCACAGACGAGAGACAGGCAAAGATATACTTGTCCGGCGTCACCAACTCAACAAGTGGAAAAGCCCGCCAATGCATATTTCACAATGAGCTATTTATGTCTACACATGAATATGCTATGTGCAGCATGGGAACAGGATAATAAATCTTATGATACTTTCCCAGGTTGTCGCTTAGCGCCATCAATCAAATGAGCCTAAGAGACCAATGAATTCCCTTTGTGGACCAATCCAAAGTTTCAAACCCAAAAAAGAATATACTAAGTGGTGCCGGTGCACGTGCAAACATATCAACGGCTTTCCATAATATAGTAATTAATGCGGACTGTTTAATAATTCTTCACAGTAGAAAACCAGCAAAATTTTCATGGACAAAAGTATTATCTTTGCAGTTTGTTTGCATTTCAAGATTTCCTCATTGGACAATTTTATCATTGGAGACAATAAGATTAGCTCATCAGGGGTAAAAGCATGATAAACAAAGAGCCACCTTCAGGCGAGAAATTACCTCTTGACACCGTTAATTCTAGCAGCCTCAAGCATGTTAAAGCTGATCATGGTGTTGTTGTACATGATCACAGAGTGGTTGGACTGGATGAAGCCCATCCCACCCATATCAGCCGCGAGGTTGAACACATGGTCAACCCCCGTGGTGACCTTGAGGCAGTTGTCCATCACCCTCAGGTCCACGAGGTGGAACTCGTGGCAGAACATGTCCTCGGACATGTGCTCGTTCTTCTTCCAGTCAGATGCGATGATGTAATGGCCCTCACTCTTGAGGCGGCGCGCGATGTGGGAGGCAATGAACCCGCCAGCACCAGTGATGGAGATCCTCAGCTTCTCAAACGGCCAGTACGGCTCCTTCTCCAGCTCCGCGTATGTGTACTCCTTGTTGAGTGCCATTGTCGCCACGATCTTCTATTTCTATAGCTCAAGTTTTAGGATGAAAATATTCAAACAAAGTCAACACGATCTTCTATTTCTACAGCTCATCGACAATGAGAATGAACCCCCAATATTTCCAGGAAAACAAACTTGAATGTTTAGGAATACTGGGCAAAAGCTTTCGCTCCTCTGTTTTCGATAAATCAAAACAAAGCATCACGAGCATCCACAGCAGCCATGCAGCTCTCGGCGATTCTCAATTAGCATAGTTGACTATATTCACAGGATTAACCAACACTAAGTGGTGCCCCTGTGAATGAGTAGTGTTGCATCTGCACGAGTTCACACTTCACAGGAAGTAAAAGTATTGCGCAATGGACAGGAATAAAGATTCGGATCTGATTGGTTTCGGCGAAGGAATAAAATCCTACAGCAATGGGATGAATTCAACCAGGCAACCCACCCAAAACAAGAAGAGGGCGCGACGCCGGCTACCAGGAGACGAAAAATTTGACCCGCGGCGCCGGTGAGGGTGCCTCCGAGGAAACAAATGTGCAGGCACGAGCGCGCGACCCTAAACCATGCCGCGACCCTAGAACTGGTGTTCCAGACCCCGAGCGCCGGCGGAAAAAATTTCACCAAAGTATGAAAAGGGGCAGACTGTATACCTGGCAATGGCAAACGGTTGCGCGACGGACCGGCGGCTGGAGTGAGACCGGAGGAGTCTGTCTCCTGAATCTTGACAGGGGGAAAACGGCTCGCCGGATCTCCTCCCACCTCCGGCAGCTCTTAAATAGGAGTAGCAGCGATGGCGAGACGGCCTCGTCTTGTCTCTTGTGGAGGGTGGAGATGGGGAGCTTGACTCCGAGGAGAGCCTAGTGTATCTCTTTCGTGCACATTGGATCCTGAAGTTTTTGGTTTTCCTGTGCATACGCCTGAGTGTGACTTTGAAAAGTCCTCGCGTGCTTCTATATTTCAAATTGAAAATTTTCAACTTGTAGGTTTATTTAATTCGAGTGAACACGTTGGGATGTGTAGCAAAAATGAAGTAACCTGTCGAACTCCATCGAAGCAAGACGAAACTAAGGTACAGAGGAGAAAATTCACAAAAACAAAAGGGTATGGAAGAGAATGCATATCTAGATGTAGAAAATGCATTTATTTTTGGATGGGAAGTATTTTTTATATCAGTTTTGAAATTCTACATTATGGTACTTATAAAGAAGCCGAACACGGCCTAAGTTTGTGGTCAATAAACCCCCAAGTCATGATAGTACGATCGTGTTTTGCAGAGCATAAAGACCAGGATTTTTTCTCCTATAGAATAAAAAACGAAGGAGACGGGGTGTCACCATGAAGTTCTGTATAAAGTAGCTAAACACGACCAAAATGAATTCTAAGGACATGCGAAATGCCCGGTTCATGCCTAATATTGACAGGGCAACTAAGTTTTTATGTACTAGTTATTTGCTTACCACCATGTCACACTTTCTTAGCACTTAGTGCCACGTGGTATAGATTTTTTTTATTTTGCCGGATTTATGCCGCAAGACACTTTGTCCAAGGTTAATTGTGGTAATTTGTTGCTAACAATTAAAGTAAAATTTGAATTTGTCAGAGAAACGAGGTCAATCAAATAATCCTACATTAGTTAGGTGATTCACTACTGGAAAACTGTACTTTGCCGAGTGCCTAAGACTTTGCCGAGTGTTTTTTATCGGGGCACTCGGCAAATCAATATTTTGCCGAGTGCCGCACTCGGCAAAATAAAACACTCGGCAAAAGTGGCTTTGCCGAGTGCCAGGCACTCGGCAAAGCCTGGCTCTCGGCAAATCTAGGCTTTGCCGAGTGCCGCGGCACTCGGCAAAAGTCCCACTCGGCAAAAGGTGGCCGGCCTGTGACGGCGGCCACCTGCCGTCAGATTTTGCCGAGTGCCTAACGGATGGCACTCGGCAAAAAAAAAATATTTTTAAAAGTTATTTTGCCGAGTGCCAACCCTAGGCACTCGGCAAAAAAAATTTTATTTTTTTAAAAACTTATTTTGCCGAGTGCCAGCGCCAGGCACTCGGCAAATTTTTTTATTTATTTTTGAAAATCAACTTTGCCGAGTGCCCCACATGGCACTCGGCAAAAAAAAAATTTTATTTTGGGCCCAAATTTTTTTCTGTGGCCTTGTGATAGTATTTCAAACTCTATTTTAAAATTTGGGGTAATTTTGACTTTTTTATATATTTTATTAGTTTATTTCGTTTCGTCGAATTTTTTGGGATATTTCAAATTTGAACTGCAGGTACATGGAATAATAAACTTTGGTCATCCAAAAATTGATACTCATGATATTTAGGGTATGTTTAGGCCGTATCCAGAAACTCACATGAAATCTCGAGCATCTCGTTGACGTAACATGTCGAGGTACTTGCCGGAAATGTGATTTTAAATTATATAAAATGCAAACGAAGTCCGAAAATCACGAAACTTGTCGAGGCGTCGTGTTATCGCATGTGGAGGCTGTGGTAAAAAATTGTGAAGGTTTCAAACAAGTTGGTCGGACTTCGTTTGCATTTTATATAATTTAAAATCACATTTCCGGTAAGTACCTCGACATGTTACGTCAACGAGATGCTCGAGATTTCATGTGAGTTCCTGGATACGGCCTAAACATACCCTAAATATCATGAGTATCAATTTTTGGATGACCAAAGTCCATTATTCCATGTACCTGCAGTTCAAATTTGAAATATCCCAAAAAATTTGATGAAACGAAATAAACTAATAAAATATATAAAAAAAGTCAAAATTACCCCAAATTTTAAAATAGAGTTTGAAATACTATCACAAGGCCACAGAATTTGGGCCCAAAATAAAAAAAAATATTTTGCCAAGTGCCATGGGGGGCACTCGGCAAAGTGGGCTTTGCCGAGTGCCGGCCCAGGGGGCACTCGGCAAAGTTGATTTTCAAAAATAAAAAAAAATTGCCGAGTGCCTGGCGCTGGCACTCGGCAAAATAAGTTTTAAAAAAATAAAAAAAAAATTGCCGAGTCCCGAAGGCTTACACTCGGCAAAATATGTTTTTAAAAAATAAAAAAAATTGTCGAGTGCCCCTTTCTGGAGCACTCGGCAAAGGCCGAATAGAAAATGGGCCGCCGGCCCAAAATCCCCCCACACCCCAGAACCCTGCCTGCCCGCTCTGCTTGGTCCCGTCGCGCGCATCCCCGGCAGCCAGCGCCGCCACCCCCGCTCCGCCGCGCCGGCGCGCCCACGCCGGCGAGCCCCCGCCACTGCGCGCCCCCGCCCCCGAGCACCCCCCAGCCGGGCCGCGCCGCCCGCCCGCTCTGCTCGGTCCCGGCACGCGCATCCCCGGCCCGCCAACGCCGCCACCCCCGCTCCGCCACACCGGCGCGCCCCCGCCTTTACATCGCCTGCCCCCGAGCATCCCCTAGCCCGGCCGCGCGGCTCCCAGGCACGCGCTGCCGCCGTTAGCGTGGCCTGCCGCCGCCGTCAGCGCGGCCTGCCGCCGCCGTCCGCGCGTGCTGCCCCCGCCGGCGCGCACGGCCGTCCTCCCCTACACGTGCTGGCCCCGCACGCCCCGTGCTCCCCTGGTCTTGCCGCCGGCTTGGAAGAAGGAGGAGGAAGCAGTCGTAAGAAGAAGACGGGAGGAGAAGAAGGAAGAAGAAGGAAGAAAAAAGAGGAGAAAGAAAGAGAAGGAAAAGGAAGAATGAGAAGGAAAAAAGAGAAGAAAAAGGAAGAAGGAGGAGGAGAGGAAGGAGGAGGATAAGGGGAGAGGGGGAGGAAGCCGAGGTGGAGGGGAGGAGGAGGTGCCTCGGCCGTCTTCTCCGCATGCCCGTCCCGCCGACGCCCCTACCGTCACCGAACCGCCTACGAGCGTGGGCAAGGTATATCCACCCTTTCTCCGCTCGGCCTTCGTGCCGCTGTGCTTATCGGCCTTCGTGCCATTTGTGATTGTCAGCCTTCGTGCCATTGTGATGTCAGCCTTCGAGCCGCTGTGCTTATCGGCCTTCGTGCCGTTTGTGATTGTCGGCCTTCGTGCCGCTGTGCTTATCGGCCTTCGTGCCGTTGTTTTTTGTAGGTTTTGGAAACCTCCCCGTGCAGGGGAGGTGCTGCCGAAATTTTGAACTTATAGTGTTGTGTTTCTTCTTTTGTAGAGCAGGACTTGTCGGAGGTGACCCAGAGGTCCCCGATTGTCTTCGTCGGCGTCGCGGGTCTACCTGCACTGCGTCGCCTCACCACTGCGTCGACTCGCCACTGCCTCGCTAGCCTGACTTCACCGACACCCTAGGTATAAATCACCTCTTTTTCCGCTTGTCTGTTGTCGTAGATCGGTGTAGCCTAGTTAGGCGTCTCTCGTTCGAAAGAGATATCTTTGGAGGTATGCAAATCTTTGCATATCTACGAGCGTTTCTGTTTTGGATTGTCCACGTTTTTTAGACAGCCCGCGGATGCGTAGATGGATTAGTTTCCATGGTCTGCTCCGGTCCGAGACGATGTTTTGGCATCACCCCCTGTTGTTCTCTGGATACACACTCTCCCTTGCAGGATGTGTATCAGGAGAACAGTAGAGAGGTGCTGCCAAAATTTTGTCTCGGATAGGAGCGGAGCATGGAAACTAACATCATCTACGGATCCGCGGGTGGAATTAGGACCTATCCTTATCTATTAGAGAGTAGGGACACCGCGTAGATGCAATTGATGGTGACTCATATGTGCTGATACGTCTGTTAAAGGATGGAGGACCGTGAGTGGATGTACACGCTCCGGAGAGACGAGCACGATTACGACTTGCTGTTTATAGTCAAGGTCGAAGAATTCTTACAGCATGCATTTGGCGAGAGTGCTAGAGGCCATTCTCTAGTGGTTTGTCCGTGCAGCGGTTGTGACAACAGAAGAAGGAAAGATAGGTTAACCATGGGTAAACATATTGTGAAGTTTGGATTTACTCCGGGCTACCACCGGTGAATCCACCATGGTGAAGCCGATCGTATCAGGGAGGAGGTGGTGAGACCACGGCTCGAGGCTTTCGATGATGATGCCGGGGTAGCAAACATGCTGGATGACACGCACCAAGCTTAGTTCGCTGAAGGACATGACAAGGAGGAGATAGAGGCTGCCGTAGATGCCTTCTACCTGATGTTGGAATCGGCATAGAGACCCCTTCACGATCATACTAATGTTTCTCAGCTGGATGCCATTGGTCGCGTAATGGGGTTGAAGGCCGAGTTAAACCTAAGTCGAGAAGGCTTCGACAAGATGGTGGCCGTGTGGAGCGATATGCTACCGAAGACACACATTATGCTGAAGAACTTGTATGAGTTAGAGAAGCTCCTTCTTGCACTTAAGATGCTGTATGACAAGATACATATGTGTCCAAAGGGGTGCGTCTTATTTAGGAAAGAACACGCGGATGCAAAGTACTGCCCAAAGTGTAAATCCTCCAGGTACGTGGAGGTCGACTCAGGCGATGGCCAGAAGAGGCAGCTTAAGATCCCCATGAGTCGTTCCTGCCGAGGCTCCAACAGCTATTCATGACCGAGGAATCCGCAAAACATATGACATGGCACAAAAACGGCACACGATACAATCCTGAGAAGATGGTACATCCATCCAATGCTGATGCATGGAAGTACTTCAATTCGCAGCATCCTCTCAAAGCAGAGGAGGCTCGTAATGTACGTGTCGCGCTGGCAACAGATGGGTTCAATCCATATGGCATGATGGCTGCACCATACACATGTTGGCCCGTGTTCGTCATCCCCCTGAATCTCCCCCCCCCCCCCCCCGCGGCGTCTCCTTTCAACGGCATACCGTGTTCCTGTCATTGATAATCCCTGGACACCCGGGGAGTAATATGGGTGTCTTCATGGAGCCTGTGATAGATGAGTTGATCGATGCTTGGGTCAAAGGGGTGTGGACATACGACCGAGCTACGAAGACTAGCTTCAAAATGCACGTCTAGTACTACTACTCCCTGCATGACTTCCTAGCATATGGGTTAATGTGCGCCTGGTGTGTTCAGGGGAAGTTCCCATGCCCAATATGCAAGGAAGTTGTGAGGTTCATATGGTTGAAGAAGGGTGGCAAGTATTCGTCGTTCGACAAACATCGTCAATTCCTCCCTCTTGACCACCCATTCAGAGAAGACGTCAAGAGCTTTACGAAAGGTGTCAAAGTGACGGACCCTAGACCGCACTTGAGGACTGGGGCGGAGGTTCGTGCTCAGATAGATGCTCTCGTGCCCAACGAAGATGGTGGTTTCGTGGGATATGGTGAGCAACATATGTGGACTCATAAGTCCGGCTTGACGAGGCTCCCCTATTTCGATGACCTCCTACTATCCCATAACATTGATATCATGCACACTGAAAAGAATATCGCCGAGGCACTTTGGGCAACGCTCATGGACACTGACAAGTCTAAGGACAACCCTAAGGCTAGAGTGGACCTGGCAACATTGTGCGATAGGACAAACCTAGAGATGTGGCCTCCTGCAATAGGAAAGCAGTGGAGAAGGCCTAGGGCCCCCTATGTCTTGAAAATCGATCAAAGGAGGGAAGTACTTCGATGGATCAAGAATTTAATGTACCATGATGGGTATGCGACGAATCTGAGCAGGGGAGTGAACTTAGAGACTCTGCGAGTCAACGGGATGAAGAGTCATGACTACCACATATGGATTGAGCGCATACTTCCGTCGATGGTTCGAGGCTATGTCCCTGAGCATGCTGGCTAGTGCTGGCAAAGTTGAGCTACTTCTTTCGCTAGCTTTGTGCCAAGGAGCTATCTTCGACCGTCATTACAGAATTGGAAACTATGGCACCTGAGTTGGTCTGTGAGCTTGAGAAGATCTTTCCACCTGGCTTCTTCTTGCCGATGCAGCATCTGATTGTGCACCTCCCGGAGGCATGGTTGGACGGGCCCGTGTAGGCCCGTTGGTGCTATCCAATCGAGTGATGTCTAAAGACTCTTCATAAGAAATGTACAAATAAAGCTAGAATTGAGGCTTCCATTACAGAGGCAAGCATTCGGGAGGAGGTTGCAAACTTTACGACATCCTACTACAAGCCGAACCTTCCTAGCAAGCATAATCCACCCCCTCGTTACAATGCTGGCAAAGTTGAATCGACCCTCAGCCTTTTCAAATGCCAACTAGGCAGCGCAAGTGGATCGACCCCCAAGAGATTGGATCCAGAAGAGTGGCGCAGAATCACGCTATATGTGTTCACCAACCTTATTGAGGTTGCACCATTCATTAAGTAAGTTCTCAACGAACTTGTTTCAATACGACATCACTATTCTATATCGAACCCCATTGATTCTCTTTGGTACAGGGAATTTGTTCGTCAAGAGTGGCATCAATCAAGGGATCCTACCCCACATGAACATGATACCCTTCTTTCAGAGGGTGCGGGAGCTGGGAGGCCTGATTTCATTTCTTGGTTCAAACAAAAGGTCGTACGTTCATCGATATTCCTTAGTAGCTCGTACGTTCCAATAGTATAACGATGTATCATTCTTGAGCTTGCAGGTGCAAACCAATGCGTCCATGAGTGACGAGTTGAGACAGGTTGCAAACGGCTTCAAGTTAAGGGTGAAGTCATATACCGGTTATGACGTGAACGGATATCGCTTCCACACGTCAAGACACGATCAGACTCGGCCTGGTCGGAAAACCACCAACAGCCAAGTTTTTACGCCGGGCACTAATGGCGTCGAATACTACGGAATAATTGAGGAGATCTATGAACTTGAATATGAGGGCCGGGTACCTCTTACTCCTGTCATATTCAAGTGCCACTGGTTTGATCCTGCACGAACGAGACGGACCCCTCATCTTGGGCTAGTCGAGATTAGGCATGATTCCATCTATAAAGGAAAAGATGTCTATATTGTGGCTCAACAGGCCATGTAGGTGTATCATATGCCATACGCGTGCCAAGACAAAGACCATCTTAAGGGTTGGTCTATTGTGCATTAGGTATCTTCGCACGGTAAACTATCTGTTCCAAACGATGAAGATTACACCTTCGACACAAACACATATGATGGAGAGTTCTATCAAGCAGATGGGCTACAAGGGAGCTTTGAGATAGTCTTACCCGGTGTGACGACCGCCATGGAAGTAGACAATAAAACGGTTGATGACGAGGACCCTAGAGATGTAGTGCTAAATCCGAAGGACATTCAAATATTTGAGCGATTCCATTTAGGCAAAGACAATGAAGAAGACACAGAACCTTCGAATAGTGTTGCCCATTTGGACAATTTTGACAGTGATGATGAGACCTATGACCCCAATCATGAAGATTATTCCTAAACCATGTAATACTATGTTTTTTATTAAATTTTGTTTTGTTTATTCATTTTGAACTATTTGCATGTATGTACTAACGCTTGTTGTTCATTCTTTGTACATTGCATGTGACAGAACAAAGATGGTTGGCAACCGTTCACCGAGGCAGGTGCTCTCGGTGTACCAGAGGATACGCCCTCCTGATGGAGGCGAGGGGACGTCTTCGCCCCTAGCGGCGAGAGTAGGCCCGGGTTGCCCAAGCACGAGGAGGGGGAGGGGAAGGAGCCAGGGTCGCCCTAGGAGGGACCCGCCTCCTCCCCCGGCTCTCGACCAGCCGGAGGACCCGTCTCCTACCTCGGAGGACCACATGGCGGCCACGGGCACGACCACAGACACTCCATCGAGGGACAAGGGGACTCAGCAGACGGAGGACAGTTCTGCTCCGTCGGCTCCCTACCTGTGAGGTCCCACAAGCCTTCCTCCGGCTCCGCTTCCTGACCGACGCCCACTGGTTCGTCCTGTGGGAAGAAGGTAAGTAACTATAGATGTTATCACTAGTACTTCATATGATACGTTGAAAATCAAAAGAGAAACTGATAATTTTTCGTAATCACTTATGCAGGGGCTGGCTAGTTTTGTCGGGTGCTCTTGACCCCCCACACACCCCCGCTATCGTCCTAGGATGTCTGTGCAGGAAACACTTCCCCGGCCTTGTGGACTTGAAAGAGGGGAGGTGGGAGCTGGCCTGGTCGTGGGACAGGTACAAGCTCGGCTCGGATGATGAGCAGGACAACAAGCAGGAGCGGGTTTTGGTGGACTTTTGGGTAAGTGTCTCACAACATAGCTCAATACATCTCCTCCATTGCTTAAGTCTTTTATTGAAATAATGAATGGATACATCGTGTTTGTATGCAGAGGTACTTCAAGGCCGAAAAAGGTAGAGAGACCCTGGCGGATCAGACGGCACACAGAGCCTGTAAGAAGTACATCGGCGACATGATTCACGAGGCGTGACTCCAGGCCCACGTCGACTACTATAGGTCCATCAAGAAAGAGCCCCTCAACAAAAACGGCGCAAGAAAGGTGGCGCTGACCAAGGAGCAGTACCTTCAGGTAGGCGAATAATATTGATTCGTTTTGAGATTTAGTAGGTCCAGAATTGATCTTCTTATATGTCAAACACTTGATGATGTGTAGGTGCCAGCCTCGTGGTGCATGTCGCATAGATCGGCATGGTCGAGGATCGTAGATAGGTACCTTGACCCGGCGTACATCGGAAAGCACGAGCAAGGCAAGCGGAAGCGGGCACTGAGGACCGCTCCAACTCACCACCAAGGCGGCCGCAACCTCCCCGCATTCAAGCGGGCACTTGTACGAGATGTCATTTATCTATTCTAACGCTCAATTTTGCTTGATTTCTAATCATCTTGCCGTCTTTCTCGCAGGAGGTGGCACACCCGGACGTGTTGGTGTCGGAGTTTGGGGCATGGGCTGTGTCCCACATGGGCCCGGTGAAATCCGGTGTCGTCTTCAACCCAGATGCCCCTGCCCAGACTTACTCTGACCCGAGTGTCCACGCTAAGGTCAGAGACTACACGGAGGCGGTTAGGGCGCTCCGTGGCTCAGATCACAATCTGAGCACTGAGCCCCTTGAGACAGAGGTGATCGTGAGGCTGGGGCAAGGCAGGAAGCACGGGCGGTTGTGGATTGCAGACGGCGCCGACTCCTCGAGCTCTGCACCCTCTCCCTCCGACGTGAGGGCACGGAGGACGGCTAGAAGCCTTCCCATACGTGCACGGCCTACTCCAACACTATCGCGGGTCGACGAACTTTA
>NW_027096543.1:0-40000 GCF_019320115.1 Miscanthus floridulus | reverse complement strand
TGAGTGATCAAGATAAGCAGCCTGAGGGAGATAAAGAGATGGAGGACGCAGATGATAATGTCCATCCAAACCCGCAACAAAATTCGAATGCTCCAGAGAATTCTCAGCAACCCCCTCAGCAACCTCTCCACAAGCATGCGGCTTTGGTGAACGAGGTACTAGATCTAGCATGTGAAGAACTTTTGCAAGAAATCAGTTTGAAAGCAATGCTAGATAATGACAGTGACCTCACATGGAAGAAGTACTCACCACCGAAGGAAGTGGCTGATTTTGTTTCTCATAAAAACATTCACGACTCTTCTTCTTTGTTGACCGGGGTGAACGGGACAACGGCCGTTGCTGTCCCCAACGCCATTCACGGTGGGGGCAAGGAGTTGGGGGGCTCTACTTCACCAATGCCCCCTAGCTCGGTACCTTCCACGCCACCATACCATTCCAGGAGCGCAGGACCGGTTCCTACACCGGTAACGGCAGCAAGGGTGGAGGACGCTGAAGCAATGATGGAGGGCGCCGATACGACGGAGGAGGGTGGCGCTGCAGCTGGGGACGGTGTGAGCTGCACCCCGCACTCTCAGCGTCTCCCGCCTTTGAGCTCCACATCGACATCTTCACCCCCTGCCCCGACAAACATTGAGCCTGTTGGAGTGGAGGGAAGCGGCCTCTCTGTGCTGCCCTCCGCTGTGTACGTTGAAGCACTGGTGGAGAGCGTAGCCACGGTGAAAGCGGGGCCAGCAGCTGACACTACTACTGGTGGGTGTGTGGAATGCACCACGCCCAACACGACGACGACTTCACCTCCTGTCCCGGCAGCCACTGAGCTTCCTGTCGGGGTGGGGGGAGTTGACACGGCCCCGACGACCGAGGTGAAAGGTACCAGGGCCAACACGCCGCTTGCTGCAGAACCGGAGGGAGGCTCTCCTACCTCTCCACCGGTGTCTCCTGCAGAACCGGTGCTCACACAGGTGACTGAGCCGCCGGCGTCCAGCACTACTGTAGCATGCGCTACTATTACTGCTACCCCTACAGCGGTTCGGCAACCTACAGCACCGACAGCACCAAAGAAAGAACTCCGCCGGAGTACCAGAAACGCAGCGGGAGCGGATATCAACACCCTACAAAAGGCCGAGTGGTTAGCGGCAAAGAAAAACCTTGAGTTTCCAGGTAATTCCTTTACTAGCTTTACAGATTCCAAAATTACTTCAAACCTTGGTAGGGTAGGCATCAACCTAGAACCTTTAGCTGTTCTTTCTCTTAAAAACATAGAGGTTGATAGGTTAAGTCTTTGTGCTATTAAAAAAAAAAAGAGTAATCCTAATTCTAAATACTCTAGTTTGCACATAGATGATGAGCAGGAGAACCGACTTGACTCAATTCTCAGCCACGCTTGTGGTGATTCAAGAGAGGATATTTTAGAGTCAGAGAAGGATCAAATCATAGATCTTTCTCCGATACGTCGGAAAGACAAATATCATAATGTCAAAAATACCAAAAAAGGTAGACTGCTCAAAAAACCAAAGACTCCCTCCAAACTTACTGTAAAATGAAAGGAGTCTTTTGGAATAGCAGAGGTCTAGCGGACTTGGCTAAACATAGATTTTTGGCGGAACTAGTTAAGGAAGAGCAAATTAATTTTATCGCTCTTTCCGAGACTGGACGAGACTCCTTCCCAGATCATTTTCTTAAAAATATTTGTGGAGGAAATGATTTTATTTGGCACACCATGGCACCACATGGTAGGTCAGGGGGTATTCTATTAGGGGTTGACCTAAAGGTTTTTGACATTGGAGCCATTGATGAGGGAGATTTTTATGTTAAGTTCACCCTTAGATGCAAAGCAAATGATTTCAAATTTGCACTTTACACAGTCTATGGTCCAGCACAATTAATTAACAAGAGTGCTTTCCTAGCAGAGCTTGCGAATACATGCTCCAAAGAAACTCTTCCATATATAATAGGAGGGGATTTTAATATTATGCGAAGGCCTGAGGATAAAAGCTCGGGAGACTTTGACCATAAGTGGCCTAACCTTTTTAATGCTGTCATTGAATCTCTGGATCTTAAAGAGATTGAAATGTCAGGTCGACAATTCACATGGGCAGGGCCAGGAGAGAATCCGACCTTCGAAAAGTTGGATAGAGTTCTAGTAACCACTGAATGGGAGAATCAATTCCCATTAACTACAATTGAATCTAGAGATAGGAACATTTCTGATCATGCTCTCCTTTTGCTAAATACTGGATCTTCTACCCATCACGCTAGTATCCGTCCCTTTAAATTTGAGAGGGGATGGTTATTACGTGATGGTTTCCATGACATGGTAGCACATATCTGGCAAGCTCCATGTTTGGAAACGACCCCGCTTGAACGCTGGCAGTTCAAGATCCGTAGACTAAGACAATACTTAAGGGGTTGGGCTAAACATACAGCAGGGTCTTATAAAAAAGAGAAGAAGACCCTCCTAGCTCAGTTAGATACTCTCGATAAGAAAGCTGAGAGTGTCCAGCTAACTGATCAGGAAATTGATCTAAAGCACTATCTAAAAGATCGTTTGGTCAGCCTACTGAGAGAAGAAGAACAAAAATGGTATGAGCGTGCTAAAGTTAAGATGCTCATGGAGGGTGATGCTAATACCCGGTTCTTCCACCTCGTGGCAAACGGTAAACACCGTAACCAACACATATACAAACTTGAGGATGATCAAGGTACTATAGTTGGTGACGATCGTCTTAAAAGCCACATCACGAATTATTATAAAGGACTCTTTGGGCAACCGGAAAATACTGAAATCACATTGGCGGAAGATCATATCATTGATATTCCACAAGTATCTCCGGAGGAAAATGATATACTAATTAGTCCATTCACCGAATCTGAGGTGAGAGATGCGGTTTTCCAAATGGAGCACAACAAAGCTCCAGGTCCGGATGGTTTTCCGGCTGAATTCTATCAAGTGTTTTGGGGAATAATCAAAGAGGACCTTTTGCTACTCTTTGAAGATCTACACAGAGAAGCACTTGATCTTTACAGTTTGAACTTTGGCATTATTACCCTAATCCCAAAAGTAAATAATGCCTTAAGCATTCAACAATACCGTCCAATCTGTGTCCTCAATGTGAGTTTCAAAATATTCACGAAGGTAGGCACAAATAGACTCAACCTAGTGGCAAAGACTGTTGTCAGCCCAACACAAACTGCTTTTATGCAAGGCAGAAATATAATGGAAGGGGTCGTGATCCTACATGAAACTATCCATGAGTTACACACCAAGAAAAGAGATGGAATCATTTTCAAGATTGACTTCGAAAAGGCTTATGATAAAGTCAAGTGGTCCTTTCTACAACAAACCTTACGTATGAAAGGTTTTTCACCTAAATGGTGTAGGTGGATTCAAAGCATGGTTTCAGGGGGAAGTGTGGGGATCAAAGTCAATGATGATGTTGGTCCATATTTCCAAACCAAACGCGGTCTCAGGCAGGGGGATCCTATGTCACCCATCTTATTCAACATCGTTGCTGATATGCTAGCTCTTTTAATTAATAGAGCAAAAGACGATGGACAAATAAGAGGAGTTATCCCCCACCTAATTGATAATGGTCTCTCTATACTACAATATGCAGATGACACCATTATCTTCTTAGATCACGACCCAGAGCAGGCGAAAAATCTAAAGCTATTATTATGTGCTTTCGAACAATTGTCTGGGCTGAAGATCAATTTCCACAAGAGTGAAATCTTCTGTTATGGGGCAGCCAAAGAGATGGATCAATATTATACAGACCTCTTTGGTTGTAACATAGGTGAATACCCATTCAGATATTTAGGAATCCCTATGCACCACAGACAACTCCTAAACTCTGAGTGGAAAAAAGTGGAAGAACGGTTTCAGCAAAAACTTTCATGCTGGAAAGCGAAACACCTATCTTATGGTGGTCGTTTGGTTCTGCTAAACTCTGTTTTAAGCAGCCTACCCATGTTTATGATGTCCTTCTTTGAGATTCCAAAAGGGGTCCTTAAGAACCTAGATCAGTTTAGATCTAGATTTTTCTGGCAAGGTTCTACTGGAAAACACAAATATAGACTTGCCAAATGGGATATCTTATGTCGCCCCAGGGACCAAGGAGGATTAGGTATCCTAGATTTACAAATTCAAAATAAATGTTTATTAGCAAAGTGGTTGATAAACCTTATGAACACAGAGGGTATTTGGCAAACACTTTTATCGAACAAGTATCTTAGTTCGAAAACACTTACCCAAGTAACTGCCAAACCTAATGACTCACACTTTTGGAGAGGCCTCATGCGTATTAAAGATGAGGTACTCGGGAAAGGTTCTTTTCATATCAAAGATGGAAACAAACCGAGATTCTGGGAAGACACATGGGTAGGAGATAAGCCTCTAAACGTGATTTACCCTTCTCTTTATAATATAGTAAGAGATCGTCATGCGACAGTAGCAAAGGTGATGAATGCTACACCACTGAATATCTCATTCAGAAGAGCTTTGGTGGGTAACAAGCATTTAGAGTGGCTTAATTTAGTAGCAAGAGTGTCAAATGTCGATCTGGTGGCTGGTTCAGATTATTTTAAATGGAACCTAACCAAGTCAGGGCTCTTTTCGGTCCGCTCAATGTATCTTGATCTGATAGATACTGAACCACCTTTTCGACATAAGAAACTTTGGAAAATTAGAATCCCACTTAAGATAAAAATTTTCCTTTGGTTCCTCCAGAAAGGTGTTGTACTAACAAAAGACAACTTAGCCAAAAGAAACTGGAAAGGAAGTCATAAATGTATCTGCTGTAACATGAACGAGACTATTCAACACTTGTTCATTGACTGTCCTTTGGCCAAAACAATCTGGAGAGTAATTTTCTTTGCTACTAACCTATCCCCACCTAAGTCTATCTCACACATGTTCGGTACTTGGTTAATGAATCAAAACAAGGACCTGAAAGGGCTGATATGGGTTGGGGTAGCAGCCGTCTGTTGGGCTATTTGGAGATGCCGGAATGATGTTATTTTTAACAAACTCAAAACTAATTCGCTTATGCAGATGATTTTCAGAGGCGCATTCTGGCTTCGCTCCTGGGCGCAACTGCAGCGGGGTGAACATGCTAAAGACATCCTCTCAGGAATCAGCAAGAAATTAGAAATGATTGCTTTAGAAATTTCGAATAAAGGATGGAAACACTTATACTATTTGCTTTAGCATGTTTTGTTTGTTTTTTGGACTTTCCTGGAGATTTTTTACTCCAGCACTTTGTAACAATTGGCTGTGTACATCTTCGGATGTAGAGGCCGGATTTTATATCCTTTATCTAAAAAAATCTCCTTTTGTGCCAAAATCCCATCTGTGATTGTCTTTCTTGTCATCTTGTTTTGCATCAAAATCCCATCTGAAATCAGCCTTCTTCTCATCCGCTTTTGTGGCAAAATCCCATCTATGATTGGCTTTCTTGTCATCTTCTTTTGCATCGAAATCCCATCTACATTCAGCCTTCTTCTCATCTCCTTTTGTGGCAAAATCCCATCTGTGATTGACTTTTTCTTCATCTTCTTTTGCATCAAAATCCCATCTAAAATCAGCCTTCTTGTCATCTCCGTTTGTGGCAAAATCCCACCTATGATTGGCTTTCTTGTCATCTTGTTTTGCATCGAAATCCCATCTGAAATCAGTCTTCTTGTCATCCACTTTTGTGGCAAAATCCCATCTGTGATTGATTTTCTTATCATCTTCTTTTGCATCAAAATCCCATCTGAAATCAGCCTTCTTGTCATCTCCTTTGACGGCAAAATCCCATCTATGATTAGCTTTAACTTTTTCTCCTTCTGCATCAAAATCACATTTAAAATTAGTTCCATATTGTAAAGAATCAAGAAAAGTAAATAGAATATTAAGAGCGAGAGAGACCATTGTGTGGGCTCAAGTGTTCCAGGATCGCGGATGGCATGGGTGAGTTGGGTAGCACGGTCTTCCAGTAGGTCATCACCTCCAATGCTGAGTTGAAGGGGTACATCCTGGTCTCCTCCGCACCCACAGCCACATCTGCATGCCCATCTCCTCCAGCTGAGGTGACCTACAAACGTTATGCAACCATGTACTGCCCCTAAGACAAATATATCTTGCGTGCATAAATTTCAATGCAAGTAAATACATAACATGCAGCGCATGGCATTTTAGCTTGGAGATCTTCAAAGTGCCGGTTAACACTTAACCATTACTCCCTATATCCATAAAAGAATGCAATTCTCGCTTTTCGAGAAGTCAACTGATTTCAACTTTGATCAAAATTATATAAAAATGTACTAACATTTATATATAATTAGACAAAATAAGTATCGTTAAATTGATTGTCAAATATATTTTCGTAGTAAACCTAGTTGGAGACATAAATGTTATTACTATTCACTATAAACTCGGTCAAAGTTAAACTAGTTTGATCTGCATGTAACCCCAGAGTTGCATTCTTTCGTGGACGGATGGAGTATATTACAGGCACGGTTGCACGAATCATATATCTATGCAAAGGAATTTCATTGCTGGCTACAAGAAAACATACATGGCAACAGTGAGCCGTTCATTTAGTTAGACTTGAATAGTTATGATAAATATACATTGATTTAGTTTTTTTATTCTGTAAAATATGATAAATAGAGGAAAAATCTTTATGTTTTACATCTAGAAAAGTTTTTCTTCTAATCTAATTTTGCATGCGTTATTTTTTGGATGTGATAAATCTATTTGTTATGGAACTTTGAAACATGACTGATTGTGATCTGTTGGAACCGTGTATTGGTTCTTTTTTACCCGCCACAGTGATGACACAGCTTAGGCCCTATTTGGTAGATATTTGCATTGGGTGGTTCTAGATCTGACTCATTCGTGCATTGTAGGGAGTAGCTATTTTTCTCTCTCCTCTCAAAAAGATCTAATAGCCGGTACAACCACTATTTTCAGCTTCATCGGTTGTGACTCCCGTCCTCCGCACATGTAACAAGGAGCCAAAGTTATTTAGATGCATGCCTAACAGGGCCTTAGATTCTGCCTCGCAACTCGCAAGAACGCAAAGGCAGACTCGCATAGACTTAAGTTAGCGCCCATATATAGGAAAAGGAAAATGGAGGCGCCAGTGATGCCATCCGTCCTAAATCCTAGGGTTTGTTTTTTTCTAGTTTTTAGTTATGTAACTGTTACATAAATTTTAAAATTTAATGGATAAGATTTGTTTGAGCTATTTCTTTCTACAAGGTATACGTAACCGGTGTACTGAAGTAAGGTTCTAAAAAATTTCACTGACTGAATTCCAAACTTACTTGAATAGCAGGAGCAAAACACTAAGAAATCAAGAAATTTCACCCGTGGATAGAAAGCAAACATACATGAAGAGCATGAATAATAGACTGAAGGACTATAAATAAAATTCTACGAACCTAGAGCATAATTACTAGGTTGTAACGCATGAGTTAATAATAGCCTAGGAAATTAATAAAAATCAGTAACTAAAAGCAAACAAATATCATCATTGGTTCCATAGCTGGCATGCTACTATGCTGGAGTACTACAAATATCACTATTGGATTCATAGCCAGTATGCTGGAGTACTCAAAAGCGTACGTACCAAGATGAGCGAAAAGAGTACCACAAATGCACTCATTGTCCCCCGCAAGCTAGCTAGCGACTTCCTTCTTGCTCTCACACACCACGGCATGCACATATTTATACAGGATACGGCCTACTCCCACAGAGGGGTCTCTCCCTTGAGATGATAGCACTGTGTCTCATTTTGCTCAATAATTGATCAACACCAACCCCTTATACAATTGCTTATTATATATGATTATTAATTTAGTATAGTTAGCCTGTAGCCTGAGCATATTGGTCAGCATTAGCCGCGTCTAGGTCTTATTACAGGGGCTGCTCGCTACAGTACCTACGGAGAAGCCTAAGCTAGATCCGTGACGGTTGCCATCAGGGATGCTCGTCCTTGACGGTTTTGAGTATTTTCCCTGACGGTTTTAGCCGTCAAGCAAAAAATGGCTGGGGTAGTGACAGCCATCCAAAACAGGCCCGGCCGCTGTGTTTTTCAGTCACTTAGGAGATAGATGGTGCTTTGGTCGAATGGTCGATATATATGTGACATGTCTACAGTGAGAAAAGGTCAAGTGCATATATGCCGAGAAGTGAGTGAAAAAGCAAGCACATTGCTAGCTTGTGGTGAGCAATGCGCATCTTTTTCTGTTTTTCTCATAAAAAAATGAGTGTTTTACTGTTCCTCGTTTCACTCGTCTTGGTACATACATTGTTTAAGCACTCTATCATACTACGTTAAATGGAATCAAATAATGACGTCTCCTGCTATAAAATAAGCATGTGTAGCACATGGATTGAGACATGTAACAGCTCCAGATTCGTGAGATCATGGAGATCTGCTATAAAATAAGCATGTGTAGCACATTGATTGAGACCTATAACAAGCTGATAAGCATGAGTATGCAACATAAACATGCCATTCAATGGATCAGTTAACCAATTCGAGCACTTAACAAACAATGTAATCTGTGCCTGATTGTACGCAAAAGATATGCTGGTATAGGTATATATAATCCTCTACTAGTTAAATAAGAAGTTTATATCCTTTCCATTTCAATATTAAAGTAATCAGTTAATTTTCTTACTATTTTCTCTTCAGCAGATTCTACAAAACAACACTAAATAGTACCAGAAAACGGAATATCCTTAGCAGCTAATAATTTCCTTGAGTGCAAAATTGAACCCTCAAGGATATATCATATTACCTTGATGGTGGTAGGAAACCTCTCCAAGGAACTGCATATTTCTTAAGTGCTATTCTAAACTACTAAGGTAATTTCAAATTTCCTTGGGTGCTATTCTGAACCACCTAGGTAATTCCATATTCCTTGAGTGTTATTGAGAACCACCAAAGTAATTTCACATTCCTTGAGTGCTATTTGAAACCGCTAAGGTAATTCCATATTTCCCTGAGTTACAAACCACCAAGGTAATTCAATATTTTCTTGAATGTTATACCACGCCACTGAGGAAAATGCACATTTTCTTATGTGTAATTGGAAACCGCCAAGGAGGTGTTATTCTATATGTTTTAAGTTCTCATAGTTTTAAAATTAATTTTTAAAATATTTTTTAAATAACCTCGGAAAGAGATATGGCCTAAACAAAAGTTGAAGTACTCGATGAGGTATAAAACTTCTCATATCAAACTTTTTTCATTTGAAATCGTTTATGGTTCCAAATATTCATTACAAGATCACTACAATGAATACAAAATGAAAGAATCATTCACATGCTCACCAATGACTTTGGGGTGCAGTAGTAGGTGAGGTTCACACGAAAACTTGAAATTTTTGTGACTCTCCTGAGTTTTTTTACTATATATGTCCTTGGGGTTACCGGTCCTCAAGAAAATATATATCTTTCGAGGTTGCCATATTTCTTAGACACTATAAAAAAATTGACCTCGTCCTTGTTTCCATGGTAGCCAAACCCACAAAGAAATCATTTGTGGTGGCCGGCCATCAAGATAATTAACTTTCCCTCGCTATCTACTCTTGGCCATCCTTCCTTGAGGGTTGTGTCGATGGAATATCGTCGACAGTCTACCGAGGGGTATACCCACGATGGTAGATTGTGTGGTGGAGGTGCGCGTGATCAGAAACTGGATGCTAACACGAGCACACGAACACGAGGTTTAGACAGGTTCAAGCCATCAACACGACGTAAAACCCTAGTCCTATGTTCTTGGTGGATTGTATTGTATGAGATGAGATAATGAGTTCATTTTGAGGGGGTCTTCTACCCGCCTTATATAGTCCGGGGGTAGGTTACAGGTCGGTTAGATCTAAATCTAGTCGGTTACATGATAATCATTATAAGGAATACAACATCTCGCATATCTGATTATATCTAATCTCTATCTTCAAGATATCTCCTAGAAGCCTTGCGGTGCATGTCCACCAGTGCCGTGCACTATGCGCCTTGACTTCGTGGGCTGGACCACCCCTGATGGTGCGGCCCATGTATGACCCTGTGGGTATCCAGGGTTATACCCCCCACAGCTAGTCCCTGAGCACCTTATATCCGTTGGGCAACGTCGTCTTGATCATGTCAGGGCAGTTTAACTTAAAGCCGACCAGTGAAAATAGGTATGGCCTCGAACTTACTCAAGTAAGGCTTGCCAGAAGGATGTAAGGAGCTCAAAATTAAATTTGAAAATTCTCCACCTTAGGTGAAGTGTACACACTTAGTCGATGTGGAGACACTTAGGCTCCATTTATAACGTTAGATGATTATCATCTGTGACTTAGTCAATAAGGAGACATTGGCCCCATTTATAATGTCAGCATCCGTGACTTAGTCAATAAGGAGACATCGACCCCATTTATAGCGTCAGATGATTATCATCCGTGACTTAGTCAATAAGGAGACATAGGCTCCATTGCCAAAACAGTACACGCATCGTAAGGTGAAGTGTACACACTTAGTCCCCTTGCCTGACGGTAGGTGAATAATTCACCTAGTGCTAGGGTAAAAAAATAGAAGACTCCAAATGCTAGTTGATCACATAGCCAGGCCCCAGCTTAGCTGATAACCACTAACAAGAAGATATAATACACTCACCGTAAGGTGAAGTGTACACACTTAGTCCTCGAGCCTGCTAGAAGATTGAGAAAAATCTTGTAGCCGGGTCAAAGAAAAGAAATCAAAATATTTTCCATGATTGGAGAAATGAAGAGTGCTTAGCACTTAACCGCTACAATGACCGATCAGGTGCAGCACCATGAAAAAACACCCTATGTCAAAAAGACCTTTATCAATGAAAAACCGAAAAGCCCATTTAATTCCCATTATCCATCCTCAAAGAATTCAGAGTCGTGCGCGTGGCGCGGTTACCCAAAAACTCTAGAATACAGAGGGGCGGGGCGAGCTGTTATAAAGACCGCCGTCAGTGGCGCAAGCCCCAACTTTTCGCCATCGCTTCGTCTTCCTCGCGCATCTGCTTCCAAATCTTTCAACCTTTCTGCCATTAGAGCTGATCTCCAAAAGGAAAAATCCAATCATATCCTCCCCCAACCAGATCTGAGCCATGGCCAAGGGGACGAAGCGCAGCCACACGAGTCCGAAGAAATCCGAGAAGGAATCAATAGCGGGTGCAGGCCAAACTCGCCGCGATCTAGAGTGGGTCATATCTAAGGTTGAAAACAAACGGAAAAAATCCTATTCCGACCCGTTCCGTTTTCTACTTTCTTCCTTCCATTTTCGTATTTGTGGGATCCTGTTTCCGTATTTACAGAAACGGGAAAGGGTTTTTTCCGTCCAGTTTCCGCGAGATCCCATTTTTATCCAGAATTGACCCGTATTTATTCTGTTTTTCATCCCGTTTTCAATCTATGTGAGATATGTCTAGAAATTGACATGTTCATAAACCTACTAATCACAAATTATGCATGTTAACACATGGTATACTAGTGAATATTGGACCGATAATTTTGTATGTGTATATTATTTTGTGGCTTTGTTCATGTATACTCAAGAATATTTGATCATGTTATTCTAACTTATTTTTCTGGCTCTCCGTCCGTATTTGTCTGTTTTTGTATTTCCGTATATCCCCATCCGTTTTTAATTCCGTTTTTTCCCCGAACCCGATCCCGTTTCCGCTAAAAATATAGAAACGGAAATGGGAGAGGAGTTTTTCCGCCCGTTTCCTGTCTGTTTCCATCCCTAGTCACATCGACCAGCTTCGAGGAGGATCTCAACGGGCTAGTGATTGAAGGCATGCTCCCCAACAAGGAGACCACCAGATGGCATGCCGCAGCGGGTGAAGAGTTCCCGACTCCCCACACCCATGAACTTGTTGTCTTCGAGGCCTACTTCGTCCGGGGATTTAGAATCCCTGCTCATCCCTTCCTCCGCAATCTACTCCGATATTACCGCATCAATCTCTGCCATCTAAATCCCAACAGCATACTACACATTTCCATTTTCATTAATCTGTGCAATGCGTTCCTCGGAATCGCTCCACATTTCAGTCTCTTTCACCATTTTTTCTGCCTCAAGCCCATCACCGGCCAGGGATCTCCCAAGGTGGTCGGCGTTGTATATTTATAGCTTCGGGATGGGATGACAAATCAATACATCGACATCCCACTTAGCACTTCATTGAAGGGGTCGACCGCGAGGTGGTTCTACATTCGTGATATTGAGCCAAGCATGCCAGCTGACATCGACCACCTGGCGATGCCAAATCCGAACTGGCTGGCTAGGCTGGGCAGTGACGAAATGCCCCAGGTGCAAGAACTCCTGCTGATCCTAAAGCACTTAAGCAATTTGGATGGGGTCGGTGTCATGATTAACTTCATCTGTCGCCGGATCCAACATTGCAAGGATAGGATCAACCTTGCCTATGAGTACGCAGGGGAGGATGACATCACTCGGGAGGCACCCGAGAAGATAGACAAGGGCGATGCCTACGCCCGCGCCAAGGAGCTCTTCAAAGCCAGAACAAAGTTGAGCAATCTCCACCAGCTTAAACCGTTCATCCTGACGAACCCGCCACCAGCGGTAAGGATTCGTCCGTCGTAGCCGTTGTTGCTTCAAGTATTGTAATGTATTCATCATATCCTGAATGTTTTTGCGTAGGACCAGGCTATGTACTTCTCCAACATGCCGGATGAGACCTAGCCAACCGGTGTGGATGCATCACCGACCAGCGAGCGGCAACCAGTAGGTCTGGCGCTGGATGATGACGAGTCATCCAAGTCTGATGATGAAGAAGAGGCCGCGCCCAAGCACCATCCATCAAAACACGGGAAGCAGCCGATCTACGAGGAGTCGGCCGAGAAGAGAAGAAAAACCACAACACCCTCCCGATCTGAAGGCGGGATCATGACCGGGAGAGCTTCCATGTGTCGAAAGTATGTTCCGGCTGAAACTGATGACGATGAAGATGAGGGGGAGACGCTCCAATAGAGTATTTCATGCAAAGCTCCCCCCACTCCGACCACCAGGGCATCCAGTCGGCGAGACCAAGAAACTACCGACCATAGAGCTATTGATGATGAAGTTCCCGAGCCTGAACGAGAGGCTCCAGCAGGGGGGACAACCACCACGAGCCAAAAAAACTGGGGGCAACTCGACCGCCGGCAAGCCGTGATATACAACCAAAATTAACATAACAAAATCGTGAATGCCAAATATTTGACTCATAAGAAATAATAGCATTGTTCAAACCTTATTACACACATCATCATGCAATGATAAGTGGAACAAGCCTCCACAATTATAACCTTTACCAATAAATGTCTCATAATTCGATAGTACACATTTATTAGACTCAAAGACAATTTTATAACTATCTCGACACAATTGAGAGAAGCTAACTAAATTCTTTTTGATGGAGGGGACATGCTGCATGTTCTTCAACAACACCACCTTTCTCGAAGTGAACTTCAGAATGACCGTACCAACACCAAGAACACGCGCATGGGACCTGTTCCCCATCAGTAAGGCTCCAAGTCCCACCGACCTAATAAGAAGAAAACAAAAAAGCATCAACACAAACATTTATGTTAGCCCCAGTATCCATCCACCACTCAGGTGAATGCTAGACTGAAAGAACAGTAGGTAAAGAATTAACATATCCCGATGTTCCTCCTTTAGCCTCGCTAACAACCATGTTTGCATACTTCTTGTCTTGCTTAAATTTGTGGTCTGGGCACGCACTTGCCCAATGCTCTTCGCTCCCATAAACAAAGCAACCACCTTCTTTGTTCTTTTTCTTTTTAAAAGCAGTTGTTTGCTTAGGCTTCGAGCTGTTCTTTTGCTTGTTCTTCTTCTTATTATTAAGTGATGCATTTGAGTTTTTCCTCTACACCATATTGGCTGCAGAAGACTCAACTCCTTTTTCACGTGTCTTTTGCTCTCGCCCTCTCCTCAACATCAAGAGACCCTATAAGCTCAGTCATGCTAAACTCTTGTCTCTTGCGCTTTAGAGAGGTAGCAAAATCCTTCCAAGAAGGTGGCAGCTTAGCGATAATACCGCCGGCCACAAACTTGCCTGGCAACACAAATGGAAACTGCTTGAGTTCCTTAGCAGTGTCTGTATTTTATGAGCCTGTTCCACTACTGAACGGTTATCAACCATTTTATAGTCATACAGCTGCTTAATGTTGTACAGCTCACTACCAGCATCAGAAATACCGAACTGAGCATCAAGTGCATCCCATAACTCTTTGTCTATCGTGCATATGTAATTGCCCTTGTATTTGCTATGAAGCGCGCTAATCACGGCACCTCAAAACAGGTTATCGGTAGCCGCAAACTTTTCCTCCTCCTCAGGAGTAAACTGTTCGAGCTTCTCATGTACGGCATGATAGCAATTCATAGTAGTCAACCACAGGACAATCTTAGCATGCCATCTCTTGTAATTTGTGCCATTGAAATCATTCATCTTCAATGCAGCAGCAAAACCACTAACAGAAAATTACCTAATATCAGGTTTTTGGAATGTTAGGAAATTAAGCATTTTTATGGTTAATTTAATCTAGAAATATAGTAGTAAATTCATGATAACAAGCATGTGGACGTGTGAACTACCAGTGGCAACTATGATGAGCATACTGATCATGTTTAATAGCACAAAAACCTTACTCAATGTAAAAATAGTAAGATTAAAAATATACCCAGCGGAGGGACCCATGCTCAAGGCTCTCATGGCTCCATTCACACGAGTCGTCATCGTGTATTGCTCCCTATATATATATATTTTATAGCTGGCTACTGAATATACTCTCCGTATATATATATACACACACATGGAGAGAGGGGGGAGGAGAACCCCGACCTCCACATCAACTAGCAATATGGTACTAATCGATGTTGCACCTTCCATCTCTACTTATGGGCTTAAACATTTAAAGCCCATTAAGGAACACATGTAGTGGGACTTTGAGATTTATTAGAATTTCTTCATTGGGATTTAGAGAATTATCCATATAAATTCTAACAGTGCGGGGCCGTAAGGGCCGGGGCAGCCTCCTGCTCGAGCTTGATGATGGGATTTTTTTAGACTACAACAGGAGGTGGAAGAAGAGAAACAGTGGCTGACATTGCAGGCCCATGAACAGTAGGTAACGGCGTTAGAATGATCCATCCCTCAACCCACCCAATCCCTCAAACCAAATATAGAACTGGGTTGAACCCAACCTATTAAATCAAACATGAAAATGGGTTTGCCCCGTCCTAAAAATCTAGGGTGGGTTTGTGATCCCAAAACCAAACACATGATAGGACACTCCATCATGCTTCATGGCTAAGGCCACTAAGGTATAAACTTGTGATGATGGAAGTGATGATGAACATGATAATCAAAATGATAGTGATAGTGATGATGATGAACCTACTAAAGATGAATTATATGACATGCTAGAAGATGCTAAAGAACACTTTGACATTAAGAGAAGGGAATACAAGAGCTTGAATAAGGAGGTAAAAGCCCTCAAGCAAGCCCTTGATGAGCTCAAAGCAACTCATGAGAGGCTAGAGGAAGCCCATGAGAAGCTTGGCAAGGCTCACAAAAAGCTTGAAAAGGCTCATTCCTCTTTGCTTGATGAGCAAAATAAAAAGAAGTATGTTGAAACTTGCAATGTAGGCTCAATTTGTGATATAATTGATAAATCATTATCTATGCCTATCATTGTTCCTCCCACTAACCTTTCTTGTAGTACTTCTACTTCCACCTTATCTAGTAGTGATGGTCTCACTTGTGATGCCTCACTAATGGTTGAGAATGAGAACCTCAAAAAGGAGGTCAATAAGCTCACTCACACCTTGGCTAAGGCCTATGGTGGTGAGGACCGCTTGCTTATGTGCTTGAGTAGCCAAAGAGCTTCTCTCTACAAAGAGGGATTGGGCTATACCCTCAAGAAAGGCAAGACGGCCTTTGCTCCTCACAAGACTAGTTTTGTGAAGAACAATGGTCGGTTTTGCACTAGTTGCAAGCAAGTTGGTCATAAAGAGCATGAATGCAAAAACAAGAGCAAAAATGCTAATGTATCCTCCATTAAGCTTGATTCTTTCTATATGCTTACCAAGGGTACAAATGGTGTGAAGGCTAAGTAGATTGGTAAACCATGGATGGGCTCAAAGAAGAAAGCCATTTGGGTACCAAAGAGCTTAGTGACTAACCTTCAAGGACCCAAGCAAGTTTGGGTACCTAAAAAGAATTGATCTTCTTTTGTAGGTTAATTACAAAGTCGGAGGAAGGCATTGGGTTCTTGATAGTGGGTGCACTCAACACATGACCGGTGATGCAAGAATGTTCAACTCAGTCAACACCAATGGCAATGATGGTTATGATAGCATCACATTTGGTGACAATGGCAAAGGCAAAGTGTCGGGTACCATAAAACGGGGTACCCCGAGCGTACACCAAAAGAGTCACTTAAATCCCATCAACAATGAAGCCAGAAGGCAAGCCATGGGTTCATCACTGGCCCCGTCCGGGCCCACCGGCTCTCCGCCTCGTCTTAGGCCTCGCACGGGAGGTCTCGACGCCTTGACAAAATCTCTGCCTCGCACGACGCCTTTCGCGGGAGGCCTCGGCAAGGAGCCCAATCTCCGTCTCGCTCGAGGCCCCGTGCATGCAGCCTCGAATGAGACAGCTATTCTCCGTATTGCTCGAGGCTGGCTTGTTAATAACCCGTCGCTTCGGCCTCGACCAGTCTTCTCGACAGCATGTCACGTCCTATTAATGCGTCAACCACTCCCACAATCTCAGCCGGACGATGGCTCGACACCATGGAGTGGCCGACGGGACAAGAAGTCGCATCAACGCCATACTGGCTAAGACAAGGCGCGGCGGGGATTACCGGCCACTGTGTTCTAGCGCTATGCCCATGATCAGCGCCGGCACTACGCTGTGCCCCATAACACCCACCCCGAAGACAACACGGCATGGGAAGTCTGGCCTGGGTCATCATTGCCTCCGAACCGGTGTACCAGATCGACCGCTCCCTCCGAGCCTCGGCACTCTACGTCAGGGCCTCGGCCATCTCAAGATTCACGTCTACCGAGACCCCCACCATGGTTCGGCCTCGGCGCCAACTGAGCCTCGGCCTCGCGCGCAGTCAACCCACAGCGACCCGCACGCTGACCGCCGTGCCCGCCTCGAGGCAGCCCTGGAGCTCCCATGACGCACAGGATCGGATGTGACCAGCACATCACCCCAGCGCTTCAAGGATAGGCCACTCCGACGACCACGTCGCCATAGGAATAGGCTACAAGGCTCGGACACGCCACCTCCGTTCACATGACGCCGTATAGTTAGCACACGTACTACCCTTGTCCTCCCTTCAACTATAAAAGGAAAGGACTTGGGCCATTTCTAGGCGGGAGAACACACGCACACACAAAAACAACACCCTGTAACACTCCTACTCCCCCGCCGCCTGAGAGCAACATCTCAAATAGTCCGCATCACTCCACACCGAGGCCTGGGACTAGCTTCCTCTCTCACCCAGCTTGTAACCCCCTACTACAAGCACTTCGGTGCAAGGAATACAAGATCGATCTCTCAGACTGGATGTAGGGCACCGATTGCCCAAACCAGTATAAACCTTGTGTCTCTTTGCATCACCATCTAGGATCGGGAACACGTAGTCCAAATTTACTAGTTGGTTGAGGACCCCCCGGTCCGAAACACCGACAGTTGGCGCGCCAGGTAGGGGCGTCTGCGTGTCAGTTTCATCATGCCAACAAGTTCCGGATGGCAGACCCCGTACGACCACTACGTCCCGGCACGGTGGTCTAGTTTAGGAGCCTGGAGTTCATGTCTCTAGGGCACGAGTACGACATGGTACTCCTCACACCCCGAGCCCCACCTGCCGACGACGATGTCACGCACCAGCAGCCCAGGCGCAGGCGGCGCCCAGGCGGCCGCTCTCGCCGCGCTCGCCAGGCATGATGCGAGCAGTGTCACCTCGATGCTACGCGAACCCAGGGTGACTCACCGCTCTCCGCCGGTATCCTACGACCAGCTATTGGTGCAAGGTCCCTAGTTGGGGACCTGTCTAGCCTAAGCCTAGACAAGGGAAAAACGTCAATGGCACCCGGCGACGCCCCGACATCAAGCTCCGCTCCACCACTCCCTAAGGAGCCAACTCCGGCGGAGCAAAGCCTGGCGACAGCACCATCCCCATACCCCTTCGGGTTGAGAAATGTCGTCGCCTCCTACGCTTATGCCTACGCTTCCATTCACGTGGAGCCCTTAGGACACCACCAACGCTTCGCTCTTGACTTCGACACTACCGCGTCGGCTCACACCCACGCTGACTCCTCAGAGGAGGACGAGGCATGGGCCAGAGCGGATTTCTCCGACCTCCACGACCGTGAAACCATGTACCGCTTCTTGGCCACGAGTGACTATTGCTTTGGCTACTCTGATTCTGACGATGAAGGTACTCACGATCCCACTCGTGAGTGCTTCCACGTCGGACTTGGGATGCCAAGCATGGGCGATGAGGACGAGGGGGTGGGCAACCATACTCCGCTTCATCAGGGAACGGGTGATGCCACGCCCTCACGCATTGTCCCACCGGCAGCACAGAACGAGAACCTTGCCCTCAGACAATTTCGATGCCCAGACCTGGAGGAGCTCCGTGAGCTTCAGGCCAAGGTCGAGCAAGATCGACTCCTTCTACAATAGCTCTGAAACACTCTCGAGCAGGAGCAGCAGGGCCGCGGTGATGACGGAGGAGCCCGGCGATGGGCTCGCGATGTGCACCACCACATCAACGACGACGAAGGGGACGATCGTCCCCCAATCTTCAATCGTGCTAGCCAGAATGTCACGGCTGCAGCGATGTTAGTGCGCGTGATGCCCAAGCCCTCTACCACAGAAGGGCGATGGGTTCGCAGCGAGCTCTAGGATCTCCTCGAGACCACCATACTACAGCAGGCCGAGAGCTCCGCCTCCCGGCAGCGTGGAGCCGCCTCGGATCTCCCCTCGACACCGCATCGGCAGGATAGGGAGGCCTCGGTTCGTCCCGAGCCCGCTCGGGCGCCAATAGCCCACGGGGTCCCCTTGCGGCTCGACCACCTCGGCAACCAACGCAAGGTGCAGGCAGACCATGAGGTGGTCAGTAGGCGACGATGCCACAACAACGAGGGGCCCGCCCGGTGCTACCATCCACACCAGGGTGGCCGTTATGATAGTGAGGAGGACCACAGTCCTTCTCCTGAATCGCCTGGTCCTCGGGTCTTCAGCAGAGCCATCCACGCTACACATTTCCTAGCCCGGTTTCAACAACTAGCCAACCTCACAAAGTATAGCGGCGAGACCAATCCCAAACTCTGGCTTGCCGATTACCGTCTGGCTTGTCAGCTAGGTGGCACGAACGATGACCTGCTCATCATCCGCAACCTCCCCTTACTCTTGTCAGACTCGACACGAGCCTGGCTCGAGCACCTTCCTCCCTCTTAGATCCATGACTAGCGCGACTTGGTTAGGATCTTCGTCGGGAATTTCTAAGGCACATACGTGCGCCCTGGGAACTCCTAGGACCTTAAGAGTTGTCGCTAGAAACTAGACGAGTCTCTCTAAGACTTCATCCGGTGCTTCTCTAAACAGTGCACCGAGTTGCCTAGCGTCGGCGACTCAGATATCATCCAGGCTTTCCTCTCCGGCACCACCTGCTGAGACTTGGTCCAAGAGTTAGGCCGGAACGTGCCGCGCTCGGCTGCCGCGCTCCTTGACATCGCCACCATCTTTGCCTCAGGCGAGGAGGCTATAGGGGCCATCTTCCCCGAGAAACGATGCCAAGGGGAAGCGGAGGGATGAGGCCCCCGAGGCCACGGTTCCCCACCTCCCCAAAAAAAAGAAAAAGGGTCGCCAGGGGAAGCAGGCCGTCCTCGAGGCCGATCTGGTCGCGGCCGTAGAACGCAAGAATCCCCGAGGCCCCAGGGGCCCCAGGCCCTTCGATGACATGCTTAAGAAACCCTACCCTTACCACTAGGGCCCGGTAAAGCACGCCCTTGAGGATTGCTCCATGCTACGGCGTTACTATGCTAGGCTCAGACTCCCCGACGACGACGCCAAGTAGAAAGGCACCGGCAACTGGGACGATGACAAGGATGATGGGTTCCCCGAGGTGCACAACGCCTTCATGATCTTTGGCGGACCCTCGGCGTGCCTTACGGTGCGGCAGCAAAAGAGGGAACACCGAGAGGTCTTCTCGGTCAAGCTGGCCACTCCCTGGTACCTCGACTGGTCTCGGAAGGCGATCACCTTTGATCAAGATGACCACCCCAACCATGTCTCGAATCCTGGGCAGTACCCGCTCATCATCGACCCGATCGTGGGCAACACCCGCCTCACTAAGGTGTTGATGGATGGAGGCAGCGGCCTCAACATCCTCTACGCCAGCACGCTGGAGCTCTTGGAGATTGACCGGTTGAGGCTCCGAGGCGACGCCGCACCTTTCCATGGCATCGTGCCAGGGAAACACACGTGACCCCTCGGGCGCATCGACCTTCCCATTTGCTTCGGCACCCCCTCCAACTACCGCAAGGAGGTCCTTACCTTCGAGATGGTCGGGTTCAGGGGAACCTACCACGCCATCCTAGGGTGGCCGTGCTACGCCAAGTTCATGGCAGTCCCCAACTATACCTACCTCAAGCTCAAGATGCTGGGTCCCAACGATGTCATCACAATTGAGTCCACGTACGAACATGCATACGACTGCGATGTCGAGTGCATCGAGTACGCCGAGTTTCTCGCGGAGGCCGAGACCCTCATCGCCTACCTCGACCAACTCGGTGGCAAGGCGCCTGACTCCAAGCGTCATGTAGGGGCGTTCGAGCCCATGGAGGCCATCAAGCTCATCCCGGTCGACCCCGCCTGCCCCAACGACCGGGCGCTGAGGATCAACGCCACCCTCGACATCAAATAGGAGGTCGTGCTCATCGACTTCCTCCGTGCAAATGCCGACATATTCGCATGGAGTCCCTCGGACATGCCAGGCATACCGAGGGAGGTCGCCGAGCACACCTTGGACATCTGGGCCGGTGAAGCAACGCCTACGCCAATTCGATGAGGAAAAGCATAGGGCCATCGGTGAGGAGGTGCATAAACTCTTGGCGGCCAGGTTCATCAAGGAAGTGTCCCACCTAGAGTGGTTGGCTAACCCCATGTTAGTTAAGAAGAAAAATGGGAAATGGAGGGTGTGTGTAGGCTACACCAGTTTGAATAAAGCTTGTCCAAAAGTCCCCTTCCCATTACCTTGAATCGATCAGATCGTTGACTCCACTGCGGGGTGCGAGACCCTGTCTTTCCTTGATGCGTATTCTGGTTACCATCAAATCAAGATGAAAAAGTCCAACCAGCTTGCGACTTCTTTCAAAACCCCATTCGGCATGTACTGCTATGTGACTATGCCTTTCGGCCTCAGAAACACAGGGGCCACGTACCAGCGGTGCATGACCTAGGTCTTTGGCGACCACATTGGGCGAACCGTTGAGGCCTATGTGGATGACATCGTGGTCAAGACCAGAAAGGCTGAGGATCTCGTCGATGACTTGAAGATAGCCTTCAAATGCCTTAGAGAGAAGGGCATCAAGCTCAATCCCGAGAAGTGTGTGTTCGGGGTCCCCCGTGGCATGCTCTTGGGATTCATAGTCTCGGAACACGGCATCGAAGCCAACCCAGAGAAGGTCTCGGCTGTAACCAGCATGGGACCAATCAGAGACCTCAAGGGAGTGCAGAGGGTCATGGGATGCCTTGCGGCCCTGAGCTGCTTCATCTCGCGCCTCGGCGAAAAAGGCTTGCCTCTGTACCGCCTCTTGAGAAAATCCGAATGCTTTTCCTAGACCCCCGAGGCCGAAGAAGCCCTCGCCAAGCTCAAAGCACTGCTCACCAATCCTCCTGTCCTGGTACCGCCGGCCAGAGACGAGGCCCTCTTACTCTACGTCGCTGCAACGACCCAAGTGGCCAGCGCTGCCATAGTAGTAGAGAGGCAGGAAGAGGGGCATGCTCTACCCATCCAACGACCTATCTACTTCATCAGCGAAGTACTCTCTGAGACCAAAACACGATACCCCCTCATCCAGAAGTTGATCTACGCCGTAGTCTTGGCTCAACGCAAGCTGCGTCACTACTTCGAGTCTCACCTAGTAACTGTGGTGTCATCTTTCCCCTTGGGAGAGATAATTCATAATCAGGAGGCTTCAGGTAGGATAGCCAAGTGGGCCGTCGAACTCATGGGGGAAGCCCTGACCTTTGCACCTCGGAAAGCAATAAAGTCTCAGGTCTTGGTCGATTTTGTGGCCGAGTGGACCGACACCCAATTGCCACCTGCTCAAGTCCAGACAGAATGCTGGACCATGTACTTCGATGGGTCTCTAACAAAGACCAGGGCAGGTGCGGGTCTGCTCTTCATCTCACCCCTCGGAGTACACATGCGCTATATGGTTTGGCTCCATTTTGCTGCCTCCAACAACGCAGCTGAATATGAGGCCCTCGTCAACGGCCTACTGACCGCCATTGAACTTGGAGTACGGCGTCTCGACATCCGCGGCGACTCATAGCTCATCGTCGATCAAGTCATGAAGGAGTCAAACTGCCTCGACCCCAAAATGGAGGCGTACTATAAGTTGGTACGCCGCCTAGAAGACAAGTTCAACGGTCTCGAGCTCAACCACATCGTGCGGAAATACAATGAGGCCGTGGATGAACTAGCAAAGATGGCCTCGGCATGGGCTTTGGTCCCCCGAACGTCTTTACCAGGGACCTCCACAAGCCTTCCATCGACTATGCCTCAGCAGCGGAAGAGGGCCCACCGGCCGAAACCACCACGGGGCTCGACGCCCCCTCTACTGCCGAGACTCTCTCGACCAAGCCTGAGGTCATGGAAGTCAACACCGAGCCTCCCCAGACCGACCAGGATGTGGACTGGCGAACCTCGTTCCTTGATTGGCTTGCTCAGGGAGAGCTCCCTAGTGACAGGACCGAAGCCCGACGGCTTGCGCGGCGAGCCAAGACTTACGTCCTCTGCAATGGTGAATTGTACAGGCGAAGTCCCTCTGGTGTCCTCCAATGATGCATCACCGCCGAGGCAGGCCAAGCCCTGCTTTGGTACTTGCACGCTGGGGCCTACGGGCACCATGCGGCGCCTCGGACGCTCGTCGAAAACGCCTTCCGCCAAGGGTTCTACTGGCCGACGGTGGTTGCCGACGCCACCAAGCTAGTACGCTCCTGCGAAGGATGCCAGTACTATGCTCGGTAGACGCACCTCCCGGCCCTAGCCCTCCAAACCATCCCCATTACGTGGTCGTTCGCTGTGTGGGGGCTCGACATGGTCGGGCCTCTGCAAAAGGCCCCCGGGGGCTACACCCATCTACTGGTAGCAATCGACAAGTTCTCCAAATGGATCGAGGCTCGTCCGATCAATCGAATCAAATCTGAGCAAGCAGTGCTGTTCTTCACTGACATTGTCCACAGGTTTGGGGTCCCTAACACCATCATCACCGACAATGGGACACAGTTCACTGGCAAAAAATTCTTGATGTTCTGCGATGACCACCACATCCATGTGGCCTGGTCGGCTGTAGGACACCCAAGGACCAACGGCCAAGTAGAACGTGCCAACGGCATGATCCTACAAGGCCTCAAGCCAAGAATTTACAACCGGTTAAAGAAATTTGGCAAGAAATGGCTCGCCGAACTCCCATTGGTCATCTGGAGCCTGAGGAACACTCCAAGCCAAGCCACAGGGTTCACGCCTTTCTTCCTGGTCTATAACCGTTGCAACTAAAAGATTTTCCTTTTTTATAGTACGTCTATCTATCTTAAACCTAGTTTATTTCTTCTCTACTCAACCTTAGACCGATGAAATGAAATACCCTACAAATATACCTTTGCCTTGCACATTCCATTTTATCTTCATGTTGATGATATGATCCACTTCATATTATCATGTGGCCTTATTGGTTCATCGATCGCAACTCCGCTGGCTCTTCACCATTGCCTTGGTCCATCGGCGCCAAGTCCTTGCTCAAACTTCTCTGCCACGTGTCGTGCGTCGCTCCAAAGCCTCCGACTTGCCCTTCACACTTGCAACCGGTCCATCGCAGCCAAGCCTTGTCTTGATCTTCACCTAGCCACATGACTCCATGTCATGTCTCATATGCAATAAGCTCCTTCATTGACACATAGGTGAGCATTGCAACAAATCTAAGTCATCTCCACAACCATGACTCAAGTTGCTCACACTAGTGTACTTGTGGACTAATCACCTATATATCTCAACATAAACACATATTAGTCCATCTAAGTTGTCACTCAATTGCCAAAACCAAACAAAGGACCTTTCACTCGACCTACTGCCCCTTGCATGCACAACATGCTCCTCACGGCATCCACCGAGCACACTTTGGCTCGTCGCTGCCACGCTGCATGGGCCATGCGCTGGAGTGTAGATTGCTTGACACATGGAGACTTTTGGCATTTGTGGAGACATGATGGAACGACAACGACATTAGAGGGAGAGAGAAGCAATGGCCATGTGGAGGTAGGATGGAGAGAGAGATGAATTGGGGATCTATGCTCCGAAGCACAGGATTGAGTTTGTCCAAAGCACAAGTGCCATAGGGAAAAGAGATGAGTGGACGAGGAATAGACTAATTGAGCACGGGAGTGAAAGGATAAGGTCATAATTTTCTTGTTTCTGTACTTGCTCCTTTAATTTAATTATCTCCATTTTCTATGTGATGGATGTGCTGGACCCATCCAAGAAAGAGAAGAAAGAAGTAGTAAACAAGAGAACAAAACAATCCCAATTGAACTAGAGAGGTCGGTGGACTTATGAGTTATGACGAAATGTTGTTATCTACAATCCTTTTTTTAGATGGAACAGGAGGGGCATAAACCCCTACTGGATATTATTAAAAAAATAAAAACATCCCATGAACAATCTTTCAAGAGACAAAAAGGAAACAAAGAAAATAAACAAGATTACACGTAAGCTTGCAGCCATTGATCTATTTGAGGGTGGTATTTTGCCTTGGCCCATAAAACTACTAAAGCGAACTCCTTGAAAATAATCTTGCAACGCTGAATAGAAGGTGAATCCCTATTGAAGATACACTACGCCAGATTTGCACATCACTGTCGGCATCATCACTGCTGGATTTGTGAGAACCGACAGTGATGTACCTTCACTGCCGGTTATGAGCTTGAAAATGAAAAAATGATTGGGGCTAGGATAAAACCGGCAATGAAGGACCACATCACTGCCGGTTTGTGGCTTGAACCGGCAGTGTTTTGGCGGACACTCATCACTGCCGGTTTAAGCCAAGAGCCAATAGTGATTGGGCTCTATCACTGTCGGTTCTAGCCAAGAACCGATAGTGATAAGCCTACAACACAAAAAGGCTGCAGCCGTCCTCTCCTTCCTCCTCTCTTCCATCCCGAGAACAGAGGCGTGGGTTTGGACCCTTCCCTCCATTATTGCGGCTGCTCTTCACAATAAAGCTAGTGCTTGGATTTTGAAGAATGGCTTGATCTTTTTGCTTTAAGGTTAGTAACAAACATCCACTCCTTTGATTTTGTTGCTTAATTAGCTTCGTTTTGATGGCGACATTGCTTGATTCTCATTCTAGTTCTTTCTCCATTCTAGAGAGCACTTTTCCAATTGGACATTTGTCCAAGGCTCAAATTATGGTGAATCCATCATCCAAAAGGTTGGTGTCTATGAACACATTTAACTTTCTAGCTAATTATTCCATGGTGGTTAAGATCATCATTGTTAGTATGTGATGCTATAATTAGTTCTTAGAAGTAGAGTAGAATAGTTGTTCTTCAATATTGTGCAATAATTGTTTTTACTACGATTTTCAATTTATAGGGCCGCGGATACCAATTTCAATTTTTCAATAATTGGTGTACAATAATGTTTTCCAAAAATGGTACTTTCGAGCTACAATTGTTGTTCATGAAGCTTGATTTCTTATTAATTCTTTGTAATTACTGTCTTAGTATTTTTTGTGTAGAGATGGATCGAGAGTGGATGCATCTATCCCGAACGGACAAGCGGTACATGCATGGCGTTAGCCAGTTTATCACTGATGCCAAAGCCCATGCTGGGAATGGGAACCCTGTCTTCTGCCCATGCAAAGATTGCAAGAATCATAGGAACTTTCGTCAAATTGAGTCTATACGATTGCACTTGATTACCAGGGGGTTCTTGCCAAACTATACGATATGGACTATGTATGACGAGGTTGGTGTGAATGTTCTGCAGGAAAACAATGATGATGTGGACATGCCTGATGTAGCCATCCATGATGCTGACAAGGAACCCGGTGTCAACACGGAACCTATGGCCACAGTTAATAATGTGCTTAGGAACACGCTAGCTGACGACACTGAGGATAACGATGGCATTTCTCAGCTGCTACATAATGTAGAGACCGGATGTCTTAGTGAAAGACAGCTAAGAAAGCTAGAGAAAATGAGACAAGATGGCAAAACACCATTGTATAGGAATTGTCCAATGAGCAAACTAGAAACCGACATCATGTTGTTAGAGTTCAAATCGACAAATGGATTGAGCGATAAAGGCTTCGATCAATTGTTAGGTATAATAAGAAAAATGCTCCTAGAAAAAAATGAGTTGCCAGAAAAGACATACTTGGCCAAGCAAATGATCTGCCCCATCAGCCTCAAAGTTGAAAAAACCCACGCGTGTTCCAATGATTGCATATTGTACCGTGGAGAAAAATACAAAGACTTGGACAAGTGCTCCAAGTGTGAAGCTCCACGGTATAAGGAAGGGCCGTCAGATGAGGGTACCAAGACCAGAGGAGGTCCCGTAAAGGTCGTTTGGTATTTCCCTATAGCTACCCGGGTGCATAGGCTGTTTGCATGTGCAAAGTCAGCCAAGTTGTTGCGCTGGCATGGCGAAGAGCATAAGAAAGATACAATAATGAGGCACCCCGCCGATGGGCATGACTGGAGGACTGTCAATACTGTGTTGGACTGTCAATACTATGTTCTATAAGGACATCGGTGGAGAGGTAAGGCACCTTTGGTTTGCTTTAAGCACAGATGGAATGAATCCTTTCGACTAGGTTAGAAGCAATCATAGCACCTGGCCAGTAACGCTTTGTATATACAACCTTCCACCTTAGGTCTGTATGAAGTGGTCATACATCTAGATGCCACCACTGATCCAAGGGCCAAGACAGCCTAGGAATGACACTGATGTGTTTCTAGAACCAGTGATCGATGAACTAGTGGAGATGTTTAAAAAGGGTGTGTCAGATGTTTGGGACGAGTACAAAAAGGAACATGTCATTATCAAGGGAGTACTTATCGCTACAATCACTGACCTGCTAGGTCGAGGTTCATTGTCCGGAGAGAAGACAAAAGGCTATACTGGATGTGTCGAGTGCTTGGACAACACCGATGCGGTAAATCTACCAAATAACTCAAAGATAGTTTATATGGGACACCATAGGTTCCTACCTAAGGATCACCCTTACCGCAGGAACAGAAAAGATTTCAATGGTGCTATTAAGAAACGCTTAGCTCCAAAATATCAAGACGGGCCTACGATACTTCGAGAACTCAACAAACTGGAGGATGTCCTTAGGAAGGGGGACAATGCAGTAGCAGCGCCTGATGGGAGCGTTTGGAAGAAAAAATCGGTTTTTTGGAAACTACCTTACTGGCCATTTCTGAGTGTACGCCACTGTGTTGATCCCATGCACATCACTAAAAACGTGTGCGCTAACACTCTTAACACCTTGATGGACACCGGGGGGACATCGAAGGATTCACTAGCCACACGCATGGACATGCAACACTTGGGAATCAAGAAGGAGCTACATCCCATGGAGCTAGAGAATGGTCAGTTCGAACTTCCAGTTGCGTCATGGACATTGAAGAAGGAAGAAAAGCGTGCACTTATTTCTTTCTTCAATGAACTCAAAGTTCCGATGGGCTACTATGCGACCCGAAGAGGCTAGTGAACATGAGAGAACTCAAGTTCAACTATGGCCCTATGAAGGCCCATGACTGTCATGTCATTATGACTCAACTGCTCCGTGTTGCCCTACGTGGTATCCTCCCACCAAAGGTCCGCGCCCCAATCATAAAGCTTTTCTCGTTCTTCAACGTGATCTCAAAAAAGGTCATTGATGTGTCCATGCTAGAGCAGCTGCAGCGGGACATAGCTGAAACTCTAGTTAGGCTTGAGATGCATTTTTCGCTGACTTACTTTGATATCTCATTGCATCTGCTCATTCATCTTGTTGACTAAATTAGACGCCTTGGCCCAATGTACCTTCATCAGATGTTTCCTTTCGAAAGATTAATGAAAGTTTTCAGGAGGTATGTTAGGAACAGATTCAGGCCAGAAAGGGGCATGGTTGAAGGATGATCAATGGAGGAGGCCATTGAGTTCTACACATATTATCTGGACATCAAAAGGGTCGAAGTTCTAGAATCTTGTCATGAGGGAAGACTATGTGGCAAAGGAACGATTGGGGAGAAATCGGTTACAGTAGATGACCATATTTCTTTTAGACAGGCACAGTTCGTTGTTCTCTAGCAAGCCAAGGGTGTGATGCCATACATTGATGAGCATAGGCAATCGCTGCAAACTCTATATCTGAGCAGGTCACAGGCTTGGCTGGATAAAAAACATAAGGAGGAATTTGTCAGCTGGTTGCGACGTCGCTTGCTTGGAATAAAGTTGGGGGGCCTTTGAGTACATATCTTAAGTACAAGGGTATGAGATCAATGGATTCACATTTTACACAAAAAAAGCAAGATGGAAAGAGCACATACCAAAATTGTGGTGTTCATTTTGATGCTCATGACGAGAATGGCAACGTGTAGGCGACATACTGATGAGGACATGCCACCATCGGATACGACCATTGTTTATAAGGTGAGCTCGTTCCTATATTTGCATAGTGATTTTTGGTATAATTCACTTGGTTCCACATGTACATATCGTTATTTGATTGTAGGTTCAAATTGTTTCATAATGGAAGTTCATCAAAGTTGAACTTTCAGTTCGTCGGCAGCCCGACAGTGCCTCATTGGGAAGGCCATAACTCATCCATCCGGAGTGCGATCGAGGTCAATGAGCATTTGATGGAAAGCTTGTTTGATAAGCTTTCAAATAGATCTGGTTCCGTCTCAATATCATGTCGGCAAGGCCTCCAAATCACTAATATATTCTGTCGTTATTTCTAGAGGGAGCTACACTGTCGTCATGGGCTTGTTAGACATCCTTGGGACCCAGACCCAAGTTGGAGCACGCCCCAAGAAGATGGAGAATGCCTAACAGATGGCCTTGGATGTCCTCCTCCTTGGCCACCACCTTAGGAGGCCAGCAAAGACGTCCAAGCCAAGCCAGAGGCCCAGTCCAATCTGAGTTCGAGTCTGCCTCGGCCGTCAGGACCAGTCTGTAATAAAACGGATGCCCAGGACGCATCTAAACTCCGTTTTTCATGATCCACATATGGATGGAAAGATAATTTCATAAGGAAACCAATGGAAGTGGTCCCACATCAAAATTTCATCAAAATCAATGGAAATCATCGAAACAAGTTGACGTCTAGAATCTATCACGGCGCTGCGTCGTCGTCTTTTGGGCCGTTGGGCCTTGTAACGTGTTGGGACACCTTTAGGACATGAAGAGGGATCCTTGGATGTCCCTTAGGCTATATAATCAGTAGCCACCACCTACATTAGGTTTTGGGTTTTGTTTTAGATCAATCTGTCATTGAACAATCGCCGTTATCAGTTTGCAAGACCCCAACTTCGAGTGCTTAATCATTCATCTGCAATTGTCACTTTAATTGAGTTGCTTTTTATCTTGTTCTTGCTTGTGTTCTTCGATTCGCAGCAGGGATTAGCCTTCTTGGTGAGGTCAACCGGATTGTGACATGGTTGATAACCAGAGGAGACATGGTGCTAAGGTTGCAGGGTTTGGGTCTTTGTGATCTGAAGCCGGATCGGTGTGTCGCTCTCCGAACAAATCGTTGTTTATCTTGAACCTGACGGAAGATCAGGACCCCCGTCCCCATTAAGTGATAATCAGAGCTTCAGGTATACCGTCAAGTTTGCATCTTATCCTTAGTTTGAGTGTTTTTTCTTTTATCCCATAGTCCAATGCCATATTTATTTCCTGTCCTATAACCATCCGCGCCATAGCCTTTGCATGATTCAGTTTTAGAGTCCGCTCTGTTGAGTTTGTGTCTAAGGTCAAAGTCTTATTGCTGGTTTAGATTGTCTTCTTTTCTAGTTTGTGTTGATCCCTTCACCTGCCGCTATTCCGTATCACCATCGGTTTGCATCTTATGTCCACTAAAACCTTGATTCGAGCAGCTTCCTTAAAACAGTCATAACTTTTGCATCCAAACCCAAAACGGGGAAAATTTTATATCTATGGAGAACGCTAGAAAATTTTAGATCTATTTCATCCCAGCATAGCTGGGTTCGCAAAAATTAGATTTACGAAATTTGATTAGGAAAATTGAGTTTCTGGGCCCACAAGTTTTTGTATGCTTTTTAGCACAGTCCTAATTTTCTATAGGCCACATCGTTTATTCAATTGAGCTCAAATTTTTTGTGGTTTATTCTTATGTGCTCCTTGCTGAGAAAAAATATCAAAAGAGCAAAATCAAGAAAAAAAAGATTGTACAAAAAATAAAAGAAAAAAATAGTAAAAAAGAATAGAAGATATCAAAAAGGAGCACATAAGGAACACTCAATAGCTCTATTGTTTGTGGTATCTTTTGCCTTGTTCATATCCATTGCTACCTTTAATACTTGTTTCCTTTCATCCTTGTTTCCTCTCTTGTTTAACACAACTGGTGATAGAAACACGTATAGGCCAGCAACTAGGACAAGTGCTCTGGACATTTATTCAATATTGCTATCTGTCACTGACTTGTGTGCCACATATATATTTTTTTTCGTGCCTCCCAAGCTCCACATATATACTTCAGATCAGTACAGAAAAAAGGTCCTTGCAATCTTGGTACCACTGCCTCATAGGTATCATGAACTAGCTGCCGGTTGTACTACCCACTGCTTGCATTGGTAAGTACTTTGTAAGAGCTTGGTAAGACGCTTCCACTTGCTGTCAAAAGTGACACCACTGCAACCACGTAGTCATTTGATAGGGATAATATTTTTGTATTGTCTTTTGCTATCTTCTAACAATGATAGGTTGTTCGTATCCACCGACTTATGATGGTATAGGTGCTGATGAGTACATGGAGTGGGAAATTGCCATAGATAACATATTTGCTACTCGCTTTATGTGTCTAAGGAGGAAGGTAAAAAATGCAGCTAGTGTTTTACGACATTCTGCTTTATCTTGGTGGGAGTCTTTAGATCCTTCTAATAAACCTCAAACTTGGAATGATATGAAACTCCTTATGCGAGAAACCTTTGTTAATCCACCTCCTATTTTGACTTCATATGATGAGGTGCACCATTTAGAGGAAGAGTCTGTTGTTATTCCTCTTGCTATGACTAACCTTCTGTAGGATAATGTATATAAGCGAGAGGATGACATGGAAGAAAATGAGGAGCTCACAACCTCATATGCAAATTCAGAACCATCACTTCACAATGCACCTATTACTCCTGCTGAGAACACAGGTAATGCCCATGGTGCTACACTCACGGAAGGTGAAAATTGTCTTAATGTACTAAATTTTTCCACAAACCATGCTATCATAGAGCAATTGTTAGTGGAACCCTCTCTTGATTTATCTGTCCCATGATAATTTGCTTGATGTTCCTTGTGATAAAGATGAATTAGTTGATGATGCTTCAGTTTTCCATGTTTTGGAACCAATTACTTATGTTGAACATAAACATTTGCTTCCCATTGCTACCGAAAAAAAAGAAAAGAAATTATTGTATTCTTCAAATACTTTGGGTTATATTGAGTTTGATACTTTATATGCTCTTAGTAGTTTAGAAGAGAAACTTAAATGTGTTGAATTGCCATGGTTGTCTACTTGTACATATCATTTTATTGGAAAATATAATTGTAAAGGAGAGTATATGGTGCATCGTGTCTATATTTGTTCAAATATGAAATCTCCTAATATTGCGCAAAAGTATGATCAACCAAAGGATTGCAATTGCTATAATCTTGTCATGTCAAGTTTCCCTAGTTTTGTTTTAAAGAAACATGATAAATTTCAAGAAGGGGAGCAATGTTGGCTACTACCAACAACGTTTCCTTCAGCTAATCCCAAACCGAGGACGGTTTGTTGTCAAGAAGGGGAGGATGATGAGGACATGCCACCATCGGATACGACCATTGTTTATAAGGTGAGCTCGTTCCTATATTTGCATAGTGATTTCTGGTATAATTCACTTGGTTCCACATGTACATATCGTTATTTGATTGTAGGTTCAAATGTGTTTCATAATGGAAGTTCATCAAAGTTGAACTTTCGGTTCGTCGGTAGCCCGACAGTGCCTCATTGGGAAGCCATAACTGATCCATCCGGAGTGCGATCGAGGTCAATGAGCACTTGATGGAAAGCTTGTTTGATAAGCTTTCAAATAGATCTGGTTCCATCTCAATATCATGTCGGCAAGGCCTCCAAATCACCAATATATTCTGTCGCTATTTCTATCGGGAGCTACACTGTCGTCATGGGCTTGTTAGACATCCTTGGGACCCAGGCCCAAGTTGGAGCACGCCCCAACAAGATGGAGAACGCCTAACAGATGCCCTTGGATGTCCTCCTTCTTGGCTACCACCTTAGGAGGCCAGCAAGGATGTCCAAGCCAAGCCAGAGGCCCAGTCCAATCCGAGTTCGAGTCTGCCTCGGCCGTCAGGACCAGTCTGCAATAAAACGGATGCTCGGGACGCATCTGAACTCCGTTTTTCATGATCCACATATGGATGGAAAGATAATTTCATAAGGAAACCAATGGATGTGGTCCCACATCAAAATTCCATCAGAATCAATGGGAATCGTCGAAACAAATTGATGTCCAGAATCTATCACGGTGCTGCGTCGTCGACTTTTGGGCCGTTGGGCCTTGTAACGTGTTGGGACACCTTTAGGACGTGAAGAGGGATCCTTGGACGTCCCTTAGGCTATATAATCAGTAGCCACCACCTACATTAGGTTTTGGGTTTTGTTTTAGATCAATCTGTCGTTGAACAATGGCCGTTATCGGTTTGCAAGACCCCAACTTCGAGTGCTTAATCATTCATCTGCAATTGTCACTTTAATTGAGTTGCTTTTTATCTTGTTCTTGCTTGTGTTCTTCGATTCACAGCAGGGATTAGCCTTCTTGGCGAGGTCAACCAGATTATGACATGGTTGATAACCAGAGGAGATGTGGTGCTAAGGTTGCAGGGTTTGGGTCTCTGTGATCTGAAGCCAGATCGGTGTGTCGCTCTCCGAACAAATCGTTGTTTATCTTGAACCTGACGGAAGATCGGGACCCCCATCCCCATTAAGTGGTAATCAGAGCTTCAGGTATACCATCAAGTTTGCATCTTATCCTTAGTTCGAGTGTTTTTTCTTTTATCCCATAGTCCAATGCCATATTTGTTTGGAGAGTGACACATCGATCCGGCTTCAGATCACAAAGACCCAAACCCTACAACCTTAGCACCACGTCTCCTCTGGTTATCAACCGTATCACAATCTGGTTGACCTCACCAAGAAGGCTAATCCCTGCTGCGAATCGAAGAACACAAGCAAGAACAAGATAAAAAGCAACTCAATTAAAGTGGCAATTGCAGATGAATGATTAAGCACTCGAAGTTGGGGTCTTGCAAACCGATAATGGCGACTGTTCAATGACAGATTGATCTAAAACAAAACCCAAAACCTAATGTAGGTGGTGGCTACTGATTATATAGCTTAAGGAACGTCCAAGGATCCCTCTTCACGTCCTAAAGGTCCCAACACGTTACAAGGCTCAACGGCCCAAAAGACGACGACGCAGCGCCGTGATAGATTCTGGACGTCACCTTGTTTCGACAATTCCCATTGATTCTGATGGAATTTTGATGTGGGACCACTTCCATTGGTTTCCTTATGAAATTATCTTTCCATCCATATGTGGATCATGAAAAACGGAGTTCAGATGTGTCCTGGGCATCCATTTTATTGTAGACTGGTCCTGACGGCCGAGGCAAACTCGAACTCGGATTGGACTAGGCCTCTGGCTTAGCTTGGACGTCCTTGCTGGCCTCCTAAGGTGGTGGCCAAGGAGGAGGACGTCCAAGGCCATGTGTTAGGCATTCTCCATCTTCTTGGGGCGTGCTCCAACTTGGGCCTGAGTCACAAGGATGTCTAACAAGCCCATGATGACAGTGTAGCTCCCGTCAGAAATAGCGATAAAATATATTGGTGATTTGGAGGCCTTGCCGACGTGATATTGAGATGGAACTAGATCTATTTGAAAGCTTATCAAACAAGCTTTCCATTAAGTGCTTATTGACCTCGATCGCACTCCGGATGGATGAGTTATGGCCTTCCCAATGAGACACTGTCGGGCTGCCGATGAACCAAAAGTTCAACTTTGATGAACTTCCATTATGAAACACATTTGAACCTACAATCAAATAACGATATGTACATGTGGAACCAAGTGAATTATACCAAAAATCACTATGCAAATATAGGAACAAGCTCACCTTATAAACAATAGTCATATCCGATGGTGGCATGTCCTCATCACATACTATGGTTTCATAGAGGAGATATGGGAGCTAGCCTATGGTCCATTGAAGGCAGCTCTTTTTCGCTGCTACTGGGTCTAGCTCGAGGAAATCAACACTGACAGCAAAGGGTTCACTACCGTTGATCTCACTAAGACTGCATACAGAGATAGCCCCTTCATCCTTGTAAGAGATGTTATGCAAGTCTTCTATGCAAGGGACAACAAGACAAAAGGAATGCTAAAAGTAGTCCTAGAAGGGAAAAGGAAGATTGTCGGTGTCGATGGAGTGACGGACGAAGAAGACTACAGGGGCTATCAGGAAATACATCCATTCGGGGTGAACGTACCCCTATCTATCCTTCAAGATGGTGACGAACCTGCTTACATATGAATTGATCACAATGAGGCCCTAATTGTTGATGCACCTAAAGATAGTTAGATTATTGTTAACTATATAATCATTATACAGACGTTGTATCAGTAATTCGTACTGAATATTTAATTTATATTTTATGCGCATCTCTACAATTTAATTATTGACTATGTAATCAAATATTAAGATGATGTTCACAAACACTATTATTTAATAATTATAGACCATTAATTAATTATCATAGAATTAAATAATCAAGACACAAATTTTTGTGTTATTTTAGAATATAAACTAACTGTATTATTTCTATTAATAAATAAAGAAAGAAAAGCAAACTAACTGAACTCCCTATCCCAGCTCAGCGGTTAAGGCCGCGTACTCTGTACTTTGAGACCCTCGCTCGAATTCCAGGCGGACCAAACTTTTTTGATTTTGCATTTATTATTTAGTAGTGCATTATGATAGGATAAAACAAAAAAAATAAAACCATTCTAATTGAACTCCCTATCCTAACTCAGCGGTTAAGGCCGTGCACTCTCGACACCGTGACCCGCGCTCGAATCTCAGGCGGGCCAAACTTTTTATATTTTTTATAAAAAGGCTGCGATGGCAGGCTCCAAACCGACAGTGTTTTTTTATATTTTTTTACTAAAAGATGGCGGCAGGACCCTTCACTGTCGGTTTTGGTTTTAAAACCGGCAGTGATAGCTTCTATCACTGTCAGTTTTTAAACTAAAACCGACAGTAATGTGTAGATGCTCCTCACATGCCAACAGTGCTCCCATGACCACAACAATTGGAACACTACTCCCACCTACCCCGACAACTTTAGTTCAGAAATAAAAATATACCACGACTGCTAGCCCCTATAAAATGGCCCTTGGCCAGGAGCTAGCCTCTCCATGGATGTTGGTTTCAGCCAGGCCTTATCAGCCATGATACAATATTTTCCTCTCACAATAAACCACAGATATCGTTATGCATCATAGTCCACAAAAATGGTGCACACATGTAAGGTCTTTGTTATCGTATATGTAACTTATTTCTAATTTTTTGATGTATTTCATTACTATCTAAATAAATATATCGTTCTTGTTAAAACTTTTCCACTGTAGTATCTAAATAAATATATCCTTTACATATATGCATATTCACTGTCGGTTCTATTTAAAAATCGATAGTGATAGTCACCTTCACTGTCGGTTCTATTTATAAACCGGTAGTGATGTCCATGTCCCCATATATAAAACAAACTGCCGGCCACATACATCGATCCCACCAACCCACGAACTCTCTCAGTCTCATTTCTCACGTTTCACTCTCACTTCTCAAGACATCCACTCTCTCTCTACGTGATTTGGTCATGGCTCCTGTATTTTTCAATGGTATTGATATGTTATCTTCTCCAATATTCTATCTATATTCATTTGATCTATATTTATATTCATGTTTCTTTACATTCTATATTTATATATATTTTTATAACTTGCATTCGATCTATATTTAATTATGTTGCCACATTTTACTTGAAAGAATTTTTTTGTGCATATATTTTATGTTCATATTTTTTTGTATTTTATCGATCAGGTGGTATGAACAACAGACCTCCCCCACCACAAGAACCGGGTTTCCACCCTAGCGATGAGTCATTCGCTCCTAATATGGCCATTCCACAGTTCCATGTTCCACCTATTGTATGAAATATTTTCCAATATCTTTTGTTTTTTTATGCTAACAAATAAGTGTAATTAGTTTAATATCATTGTTGTATGCATATATGTCATAGACTATATCCCCAATAGATTGGTTGTGAACGGCACTTAGCTGGTTCTTTATCTCGAACATCATCGAGAACACGGCATCTAATGCAAGTGGTCAGCTATGGACGTGTGAACTTAGTTTTTTCATCCCTGTGATTCTGATAGTGATTAATATTTATTTAGCAAGGTTTTCAAGGTCGTAGTTTCATTGGGTTCTAATTTTAATATATATGGCTTTGTGTGTTTAATTATTGTAATGCATGTAATTCATGTAATATTTGTTGGGCAATTAGAAATATACATTTCGGTGTTGTATTGGTCTCAAAATTATTCTCAGGCTTGCACGTGCCACGTGTGAAGGAAATACCAAGTTTGGGATTTTTCGGAGATGGTTTGCTACTTTCTGAGGTTTAATTGAATTTTCGCGCGACAAGACCATTTAATTATAGGTTGAACTGAGTCTACCCACAAAAAGATCTGGAATGGTGCCAAACTTTTACACAGGCTCTAATATGCCTTAGGGATAAGAATTTTATGGAGGTGGATGAAAAAATCTATTGGGTCCAAGATGAAATTCACCCTCTTTTGTCTCATTCACCACACAGAAAAATATAATTAATAAAAAATATTAGAAAAACCTAAGATCTTGTGTGGGATTAATTTGGGTGTACAAGCTTGTCAAAAAAATTCAAGCCATTTCGACATAGGCGGAGTATACATACTTCACAGAGGTATATGTGCCCTATCATCGAACCATGACTATACACATAGGTTATTATGGTTTCTGTGGTTCATATGCATTCCGGTGTTGTATTGGTCTTATACTTTTTCTTAGGCTTGCACATGCCACGTGTGAAGGAAACACCAAGTTTTGGATTTTCCGGAGATGGTTTGCTATTTTCTGAGGTTTAATTGAATTTCCGCGCGACGAGACCGTTTAATTATAGGTTGAACTGAGTCTACACACGAAAAGATCCAGAATGGTGCCAAACTTTTACACAGGATCTAATATGCCCTAGGGATAAGAATTTTGTGGAGGTGGATGAAAAAATCTATTGGGTCTAAGATGAAATTCACCCTCTTTTGTCTCATTCAGCACACAGAAAAATATAATTAATAAAAAATGATTAGAAAAACCTAAGATCTTGTATGGGATCTTAATTTGGGTGTACAAGCTTACCAAAAAAATTTTAAGCCATTTCGACATAGGAATACATATGCTTCTATTTATTCAGTATATAAAAGAATTTTTTTTAATATATATAAACATCACTGTCGATTTCAAAAAACCGGCAGTGATGAGAAAAAACCGACAGTGATGCTTGTTATCACTATCAGTTTATTTTGAAAACCGGCAGTGATATATAAAAAATTAAAAAATAATTGTGCCAGCCCTCGGGTCTCGGGCTATATAGTTCAGACACTTAACCGCTGCGCTAGTATATGATGTGTGCCAAGGTTTATTTATTTTATCTTTTTTACCTTTAGACCGCTTAATAAATTATAAAATTAAATCAAAAAAAATTGGGCCGCCCAGGATTCGAACACGGGTATCAGGGGCTAAGTTGGAGGGTCTTAACCGTTGAGCCAATAGGAGGTATTCAAAAGAAGTGGAAAAGATAAGTTATTTATTCTATAACCTCTACACGGAAATCACTGCCGGTTTAAAGAATGGCCTGGCAGTGATGCACCCCCATCACTGTCGGTTCCTACTTACAACACGGTTTTCGTGACAGATGATAGACATGTGCGACACAGTATTATCTAGAAGAGCAACAGTCCTGTTGGCCCCCTCGATCTCCGGTACATAGCATATCATATACTACGGTCTTCGTGACAACGAGACAATGACCAAGATGCATCGCCACATACAATCCAAGGGCGATGTAAGCAAAACGAGGTCATACAATGCAACATCCAATATGTAAGCAAATAAAACAAGGTCATGCAATGCAAGTATCAACCCAAGGTGATGATGATCAAACAAAGGATTTGACGACACGGTTTTTTTCAGCACCAGTAAATTATTACATCGACCTAAGACAGATTAATCACTAGTGCTACTAATTACTGCCGGTGCTGCCGCATGCATTGTCCCCCTGCTGTTGGTGCTCCTCTTCGCGCTTCTTTCGCTCAGCCCTACGCCGGTGCTGTTCCACGTCCATCGCAAGACACCACTCGGTCTCCTCCTCCTAGCGGTGGCGCTCCTCCTCCTCCTCGCGGCGGCGCTCCTCCTCCTCACGGTGGCGCTCCTCCTTGGAGATCTCAATGACGCGCTTCAGGATGCAGTCGTCGGTCTCCTTCTAAGTGATGGTGCGGAGGTGCCGGTCCACCTCCTCCTTCCGAGCCGTCTCCAATGAGTTGAAGACAACCTCCTCCATCGGAAGAGGTTCCGATTCCTCCTCCGATGCGGTCTCACGGTCCGGATCATCCTCGAGGTTCACCTCGAGGTCCAATTCGGACGACGGTGTTGGTGGAGGCATCAGGGGACGACGTGACGACGACGGGTTCAACATCACCCATGTTGTCTTCAAGCGACGAGGCATTGTGGTGGCGGGTCGAGGGTCGGGGCGAGGTGTGCATGGGAAGGGTGCTTCACTTTCTTGACGTGCGGTGGTGCAATGGCGGCGACTGTGCATGGGGGCCTAGCTTATATATAGGCGCGTCGGTGGGTGGAACTGATCACGGTGCAATAACTCGCACCCCTCGAAAGACGGAGCACGCTTGTGTTGGGAACCGGCGCGAGCAGCCGATGGACTCCTGGGTAAACGCGGCGTCTCTTCATGGGGAACTGAAGGGCCACGACCAGTCCAAGGACCGGGTAAAACAGCGGCTCTTCATGGGAACCGCGCGACTAGCGTGGCCGGGGAGTTGAAGGGCCTACGCGCAAAGCAGGGACAGATAATCACTCAAAGGAATAAATTCCTTCAAACTTTCCGAAATCAGGTGATAGCTCAATGGTTTGTCCGCTACTCTGGAACTTGTAGGCTTCGGTTCGATTCAGGGATGCAACACATTTATTTTATCTTTTTGACCTTTAGACCACTTAATAAATTATAAAATTAAACCAAAAAATTTGGGCCACCTGGGATTCGAAC